>NC_133202.1:32775446-32817946 GCF_958299795.1 Porites lutea
ACGCCGTGACAAAATGCTAATCAAACGTTGTTAACTGCCATATGGTATTTACTTTTAGTGACAGTAGTATTATAGGTAGAGCCGATTAATGCGAATTATACCGCGCAATATAGTGTAAGAAGAACGCAGTGCTGTATAAAAGATAAATAAAATTAACAATTCTTCAGAACTTAGTATGAATGCCTTTTTTAAAATTAAAAGTTGTTTTTATCGTCCGTAAAAAACACTGGGAATCATATGCATATAAAGACACTATATTTGATTATGCCATTCGACAATTGATGCTAATTGATTTGGGAATCACGCACCATAATACATGTCGGATGAAAGAATATTCAAATTGACCTATACTAACTAAATTGAAGGGGGTTCTACTCGCCGAGTTAATACCCTCATTCCATAAAAAAATTGCGTTACTTTGGAATCCCATTTTTTTGACAGTGCCCCAATCCCCGACCCCAAACCCTTCCCCCCACCTCACCCCACCCTTCCATTTTTACTTCCTTCTGACTGTGTTGCGTCACAAGCGCGAAAAATTTCATGCTTACATTAACCTGGCGGATGTTCTTTCCTATGATATCTGGCTACTATATATCACAGCTTTTCAGTTGCGGTGTAAGTGAAAGGCTCATTTGTTTCTGCGTCAAATTCAAAGGATTATTCGTTGTACTGACTCATCCGGTCGCCATGAAAGCTTCCCCGACAGTAATTACACGTTACAGTCTGCGTCTCGTGGCTTTGTTTGTGATGTGCTGTGCCATGTTGGTTCACCTCTCTGCCACGAATGAAATTCGGTCCGAGCAAAGTCAAAGAGAACAAATTGTCGACCGAGTGTTTGATGATGGTGAAAAACGTACCTTGTTGCATCGTCAGCGAAAATCAGCTAAAAATAATTTGATGGCCAGTCTGTCGGAGGTACAAAAAAGGCTAAGAGCCATAGAAGAAAGGTAAGCTCTCCGTTGGCCGATTTTTTTTTTTTTTTGATTTATCAGATCGGTGATACTTTTTGACTGGAACACTAGTTTTTACGCAACTGAGGTTCTTTGCGAAATTACCGCGCAGTCTTATCAACTATAACTGCTGATATTCGGAAAAATTCTCACCTTCGTAAAGTTTTCGAGAAAATATACTGAGGCCATTGTAAATTCAATAAAGGCTTGACTTGCCCTAGGATGACACCGAAGAGATGTAAATTTATTAGCACCGCTTAGAATGAAATGTCAAGAGATATAAAAGTAATCTGTACGTATGTATAGTCTAAAAAGCGTTTTCAATGTATTTTTGGGTTGGGTGCCCCTGAATTATCACGCCGGCCACCAGCAGCTATTAATTCTCGCATATATATTATAGTTAGTGGAAAAAAGTTGTATATTTGCAAGAGAGCGTCTAAAACACAAGGCGTGTGATCTATGGAGACATCGAAACTTGGCAGGAGGAGCAACTTTCATAAACAGTCTAAACTGAGTAAAATGAAAGAGCCATAAAGAAAAATATCATCACCGAATGGCTCCATAAGGGCTGATGAAGAAGACGTATACCAGGCAAAAGACAAAGAATCGAAAAAAAGTAATAGCCCAAAAAGAGGCCTTTTCGAAAAGGAAGCTTATTTCAATAATCGATCTCTCCGTATCTTTAGTCTATTGAATACAGTAAAATTTTCTAGCAGGGGTTTTAGCTAAAATTTAACAACTGAGATGGCATTAACTTCAAAGCAAGCGAGTATTTCGCAAAACGTAGGATCTAAAGGAAATCTGATAAGCAAAAATATACCAAGAGAACATAAATCTGCAAAGCTGATCGTGTTAAGTTGATATAAACTTTGGAAGACATTAACACGACACCGATAAAAACCTAAACAGGGCAGGCTTGTAGCTGATAATTAACCACCATGAGCACTTCCAGATAGTCTTCCACCAGTCGCACATTAATTCATAGAAAGTATAGCTAGTAGTCAACCAATCAAAAAATCCGCGATCATTTATCAGTTTCCAGGGGTGATTAGTTTATCTCTCCCTCCCTCCCTCCCTCCCCCCATCCATCCATTCCTTTCTTCACTTCTTTCCTTCCTTCCTTCCTGTATTCATTCATTCATTCATTCATTCATTCCTTCCTTCATTCCTTCCTTCCTTCCTTCCTTCCTTCCTTCCTTCCTTCCTTCCTTCCTTCCTTCCTTCCTTCATTCATTCATTCATTCATTCATTCATTCATTCATTCATTCATTCATTCATTCATTCATTCATTCACTCATTCATTCATTCATTCATTCATCCATCCATCCTTCGTATCAATCCATCCATCCATCCATCCATTCATTCATTCATTCATTCATCCATCCATCCATCCATCCATCCATCCATTCATTCATTCATTCATTCATTCATTCATTCATTCATTCATTCATTCATTCATTCATTCATTCATTCATTCATTCATTCAGTCATTCAGTCAGTCAGTCAGTCATTCATTCATTCATTCATTCATTCATTCATACATTCATCCATCCATCCATCCATCCACCCATCCATAAATCGTATCAATCAATTCATTCATTCATTCATTCATTCATTCAACTATCCATAGTATCAATTCATTCATTCATTCATTCATTCATTCATTCATTCATTCATTCATTCATTCATTCATTCACTCACTCACTCACTGACTCACTCACTCACTCACTCATTCATTCATTCATTCATTCATTCATTCAACTATCCATCGTATCTACCCATCAATTCATTCATTCATCCATCCATCCATCGTATCAATTCATTCATTCATTCATTCATTCATTCATTCATTCATTCATTCATTCATTCATTCATTCATTCATTCATTCATTCATTCATTCATTCATTCATTCATTCACTCACTCACTGACTCACTCACTCACTCACTCACTTACTCACTGACTCACTCACTCACTGACTCACTCATTGACTCACTCATTCATTCATTCATTCATTCATTCATTCATTCATTCATTCATTCATTCATTCATTCATTCATTCATTCATTCATTCATTCATTCATTCATTCATGCATTCGTTCGTTTGTTCGTTCGTTCGTTTGTTCGTTCGTTCGTTCGTTCGTTCGTTCGTTTGCTCGTTCGTTCGTTTATCCGTCCATTCCTAATCCTTTACCATTTCCTTCTTTTCCCTTCATTTTCATCTCTCCGTAGGTTTATTTTTCTCGTTATCCGTTGTGACGTTCGTTTCATTATAGGTTCATCGTCGAATCTCAATGTCATTTGTTTTGCGTTATTCCGATCCAAAGCTAAGTACGAATTAAGTTACGAATAAAGGATGACTTCTAGTCTGTAACAGTTAGGATTTTATAGCTGATAGCGAAGTGTGTCAAGGGTAATGTAAATATAATTAACGCTTGTGTTCGAACAGTGCTTTTTTTCCATTTTGAGGTTTTTTTTTCTTGACAGACACAATAAAAGTGCAAGTTTGATGGAAAAGCGACTTCAAGAAATGGAAAAGCGGTTTATAAAACGGTACGTATACTGTAGGTGTATTAATCAATTACCCATGGAAACTTCACAGTTCCTTGTTAATCTTTTGCGATTTAACAATGAATTTATCTTTCTACAGACTCGACGCATTGGTGCAAACACCGCACTCAAGTGACTCGTCACTATTATCCTACCTACTTGGTTTGTACACTACAGTGTTAAAAATGTAATGGCCAGACTGACTAGCCAACTGGTCGTATAACAGAGCACAACCAAATGCTGCCTAAATTAAAAATTGGGCTGACAGCCCTTGGCGAGAAAAAAAAAATAATAAAAAAATAAAACAAAACAAAAAACAAACGAACGAACTAACGAACCACAAAAGAGAAAACAAAAACAAACGAACAAACAAACAAACAACATCAAAAGACGATTCCCAGTTCTCTTGCAATTATAAGGTCTATTACTTTATGAAAATTTTGTTTCAGTTTTTCAATGTTGGATATGGTGCTTTCGGATTTTTAGACCATCCATTAAGCCCCTTTTATTTAATCTAATGACGTAATGCAACGCCTAAATATCTCTGGCTATTGTTATTTAATTGGAACATAACATGTTGTATCTCTTAAATTTATACGTGTTTCAGTGCGAGATGGCCGCAATTACGGAAAACAATCAATGGGGGCAGCCGGACCCCCAGGGAAACCAGGAGTAAGAGGTAAGCAAGATTTGTCTACTGCTTTATGTCGGCGTTACCAGTTGTCTACTTTTTGTAAGGTATAGGGCTTCCTCATAGAAAATATATATCTAAAAACTAATTTAACTAGGACGGCATTAAACTAATGGACTATTTCAAATAAATGAGGTTGTTAAATGGAGGTGTACATTCTAATACAGCTGTACTAGCTCTCTTAGACCCTGTTTACATGGAGTGGGGGACCCCGGTCTAGTGGGGCAAGTTTCTTTTGTTTTCACGCTCTGGGGGACACAAAACAAAAGAAACTTACCCCACTAGACCGGGGTCCCCCACTCCATGTAAACAGGGTCTTAGTTATAGTTCTGTCAGTAAGAAGGAAGCAAGGTGAGAAAGTTTTCCTCATCTTCACACTTATATCATCAAATTAGTCCGTGATAAACTCAAGTTAATGTCTAATGTTTAGCTTTTGTAATGAGCCTCTCAGCTTTTGTTGATATTATTCTTCTGATCTTAACTAATCAAAATGCAAATTTTCACTGAAGTATTCCCACATGATAGACACGGTCATAGGAATAGATATTATTGTTAATTATTGTCGTAATTTTGTCCCTCTATAGGTCCTAAAGGGGATAAGGGAGCTCAGGGAGTTAAAGGCGATAAAGGACAAGCTGCCAGTTCTGGAGTGAAGTATGTTCGCTGGGGAAAGACCTCATGCCCTAATGGTGCTCAGATTGTCTATAAAGGTACAAAAAGGGGATGACTTTGTCCTTCATTTAATTCATGTATGCAACACAAGCAAAATCAAAGTAACAAGGAAACATAAACAAATTGATGACAATATCTCCTCATTTTCTTTACTCTAACAACGGGACGGAGATAGCATGTTCAAGGATTTTATGAATCCCTCATACCTCTAATTAGTTCAAGTTTTAATTTTGAAGCTTTTATAATATTTTGGTAGCCTTTTAGGACCAAAGGTACATTGCCCAACAAAGCTATTAAGTTCCAGTGAAGTTCTCCCCAAGTTAATGCGTTTTTCAGAACATTAACAGGAAGATGGTTCGCAACACTGTTACTCACAAGTTTGAACGTATTATTCTTCATGACTGAAATTTCTAAATTCACATGTTATTATTCACTTAACGTCATAATGGATGTTTTCAGAGTTTTTATGTGAATTGAGTCGGCGTATCCCTAACTTTTCTGATTATTAGGTATCATGGGTGGAGAGTATTACGGTCACATTGGAGGTGGAGTGAATTACCTTTGCCTTCCAAAGACTCCAAAGTACGACAGGTACAAAGATGGTCACCAGGGTGGCGGATACGTATACGGCGCTGAGTACGAACTCTCGTTTAACCCATTCAAGAAAAGTCTTAACCAACACGATCCACCTTGCGTTGTCTGCTTTGTCAAGTCACGTGGTTCGATGCTGATGATGCCTGCAAGGAACGATTGCCCCACTGGATGGACCGAGGAATATCATGGGTACCTGATGAGTTCATTTTATGCCCACAAGAAGCAAAGTGATTTCATCTGCGTTGACAAAGACGCTGAGTCTATCCCTGGCAGCCAGGCGAACAAGAATGGTGCATTACTCTACCTTGTGGAAGGACAGTGTGGCAGCTTACCGTGTGGTCCATATGTCAGTGGTCGAGAGTTGACTTGTGCTGTGTGCACCAAGTGAAAGAAAGAATGTTTTTTCTACTGTGGGTTTCAAGGGGCAAAATGTGATTTTTAAAATGAACTGTATTGATTTGAAAACCTATTTCAGAAAAATTTAACACATAATCTGCTTAAAGCAGCTCATTTTCAGTTGCTGATTATTTCAGTTCAGCCAGACACATTGGAGGAAAGTAGCTTGAGTAAATCATAAGAGAAATTGGTAAATCCATGGCAAGAAGAAATTGGTCTCCTTCCCTGCATGATGAAAGGGCTAAAGAGCTTAATCGCTTAACATGATAAGCTAATACACGTCAGCATTTAGAATCTGTTGGTAACTATTGAATTATCAAATAAATGAAATGATTTTTTTCCACTCATGACTTATACAGTCACATTTCAATACCGGCGAAGCTACCAGCCACTAAAATAGACCAATGTTTGAGGTCTTTTTCAAACGTCAAACCATCTTCCTTCCCAGTACCCCCTCTTTTCCTCCCATGAAAAGGGACGCGGCTAATCACATGGTCCCAAAATATGGATGTCTGGTCGGGATGGATATATATGGTGTTCATGATCCCCGCCAAAAATCAACTTGAGTACACAAACATTCAACTTGAGCGGCTAACATAGTTAGAGCACCCAACTTTCAACTTCACGTTTCAATATTCAAAATTAATAATTCAACTTAAACTCCCAACGTTTAACATGATCACTCGTTCTTGAAAATTGCGCGCGCTGCATTCTAATTGTATACACAACATGTAATTTGAGCAACCAACATTCAACTTCAGAAACTAAAATACCAAAATCTTAAATTATAGTTTCTCTTGAACGTTTCTTCCGACTAAAATGAAGCCTACTAAATGCCCAGCAAAAGAAAAAAAATAACGCAAGAAAAGCGAAGGATGAGGGGAGGAAAGAAAGTACAAAGAAAAAGTCAAGACTGCTGTGTCACTTTAAAAGCCACAAGCTTTGCTTTCTGCGCATGCCCGAGCTTGGCAAGCTGATATTTTGCACGTGAATCAGAAGGCTGCGAAATGTACCAGCTGCAAACAACTTTGTGGTACGCTTTAGCTCTTTATAGCCAGACAATGACTAGACAACTGCTCGACTAGCTTCCCAGGGACGAATGGGTTAAAGTCAAATAAACAATTGACGACGTCACAAAATATTTCTTGGTAAGGAGGTATTTTTAGACTTGCTCTCTCCCACGATCTCAACAAATCCCATATTTTCTGAATTCGAGCTCAATACAATTAATTAAATTCATCTTTTTTAGGACACTGGAAGTGAATGATTGTAAAAAAGATCAAACTGAGATGAAAAGACACTTAGTGAGCAAAGCTACAATTCAACTAATTGAAAAAAAGAAGGATTTGCTGAGTCTAATACTGGGGGCTTGCCTAAACCTTTCAAGAACGGTTTTTCTTTTCCCTGATGAAACAATATTTTCGTTTCAAGGGCTTCAACCTTACCCTTGTTTTGCACCAAATTTAGTCTTAATTTACTCGTCCTTCGATCCCAAGTCGCGGAAAATAACAGTTTATACAAAAAAAAAAAAAAAAAAAAAACGAAGCTCACAATAAATGTATATGCTAACGTTTGAACTTTCCTCGCGATTTCCTGAAACAACTTTACTATTAACTTTAAATTTACGTCAGTCCCTATTTTCTCGTTCTCGTGACACAGTCTCAACTGTGGCTCTTACTGTACAGAATAGTCAGCCTATTCCAGACTCCAAGATAGTAATGCAGTGGTACAGTAAAAAGTCGCTTGTTTTATTTTCGCAACGTTCCAACTTTCTGCAGAGAGCCTGGCAGGCTACAGAATACAGAGTACGTTCTTCAGCTCGTGACAGCTGAAAATAGGGAGTTTAAGCAAAGACGTTTCTGAGCGACGCATGTCAACCGGAAGTGGACATTTTACAATATTCGGCAGTAGTTCGCCTTCATTTTGGGCAAGTCGTCTCTATAACAGCAAGACAGCGAAGCATTGCGAATTTGACGGGGTCAAGATATATTAGAAGGGAGAACACCTCACTTCCGGTTGACGTGTGTTCCCCAACGCGTTTGCTTTAATTAGCTCCCTAATACCGATCGGGACGAACTGCTCTCAAGGGTCTTGAGCCGCCGTGTTGAAAATGTCCATTTATGTTCAGCTTACAGAACAGGTTTGCTCAAATGGCAGTCCGCTGTTCAGTGTGACAATGAGGTTATTGATTGCGCAATATGTAATAACCTGGGACCAGCAACGACTCGCAACTGACTCCTCGAAACTAAATAAAGATTTCCCTGAGATTGTGGAGGGAAGAAGGATTCCTTTTTTATTTCTTATTTTTATTTATTCGTTTATTTTTTATTTTTTATTTGTTTATATTTGTGCGTACTCCTTTGCGCGCGCGGTGTCGAACTCAGATCTGTCAACTAGGTTAGAAAATTGTGGAAAATAGTTACGGTCCGGCAACGTTAGTGCCCTGTCCAACCAGAAAAATCGGTTTGTGCCTTTATTTAAAATAGGCACAGTCATTTCTTCTCTCCCGTCTCTATACGGATAAAATCTTACTAACTGAAGTTCGTTTTTCCTGCGTGACTGACTGCACAATCATCTGAATCATGTTCATGTATTTTGATTGTTGTCAATGGTTTTTCTTATACAATGTTTTTTAAAAAAGTCAATCGTTTCAGCAAGATGCAACTACTTTACTTCCGTATTTTAGTTCGCCTGTTTCCATCGCGCCGTGACGAAATGCTAATCAAACGCGTTGTCAACTGCCATGGTTTTTACTTTAGTGACAGTACGTAGTATATTATAGTTAGAGCCGATTAATGCGAATAATAACACGCAATACAGTGTGATAAGATCGCAGTGGTGTATAAACGATAAATAAAATTAACAATTATTCAGAACTGAGTATACATGTATTTTTTATTAAAAGTTGTTTTTATCGTCCGTAAAAGCAGTCGGAATCATATGCATGTAAAGACTATATTTGATTATGCCATTCGACGATTGATGCAAATTGAATTGGGAATCACGCACCACAATATATGTCGGATGAAGAGTATTCAAATTAACCTATACCAACCAAATTGAAGGTGGTCATGCACACCCGCCGAGTAAATACCCTCATTCCATAAAAAAAATAAATAAATAAAAATTTCGTTACTAGGGACTCCCATTGTTTTGACAGTGCCCCAACGCCTAACCCCCAATCCCCAACCCCAAACCGTTCCCCTCACCCCACCCCCCACTCTTCAATTTGTACTTCCATCTTACTGTGTTGCGTCACAAGCGCGAAAAATTTCATACTTATATTAACCAGGCGGATTTCCTTTGATATCTGGCTACTGCGTACATATCACAACATTTCAGTTCTGGTGTAAGTGAAAGGCACATTTGTTTCTGCGATCAAATTCAAAGAGTTATTCGTTGTACTGACTCATCCAGTCGCCATGAAAGCTTCCCCGACATGTTACGGACTGCGTCTCGTGGATTTGTTTGTGATGTGCTGTGCCATTTTCGTTCACAGTCGGAGCAAAGTCAAAGAGAACTAATTGTCGACCTAGTGGTTGATGATGGGGCTAAAATTGGCGATGGTGAAAAACGTACCTTGTTGCATCGTCAACGAAAATCGTCTAAAAATAATGTGATGGTCAGTCTGTCGGAGGTACAAAAAAGACTAAGAGCCATAGAAGAAAGGAAAGCTCTAGCTTTGTTTGCCGGTTTGTTTGTTTGTTTTTTTTTTTCAATATATCAGATCGGTGACACCAAGAGCCATGGCTCTTGATGATACTTTTTGACTGAAACACTATAGTTTTGACGTAACTGAGGTTCTTTGCAAAATTACCGCGCAATTTTATTAACTGTAACTGCTGATATTAGGAAAAATTCTCACCTTCGTAAAGTTTTCGAGAAAATATACTGAGGCCATTGTAAATTCAAAAAAGGCTTGAGTTACCCTAGGATGACACCGAACCGCTTAGAAAATGTCAAGAGATGTAAAACTAATCTGTATATATAGTCTAAAAAGCGTTTTCAATGTATTTTTGGGAGAAATCCGTAGTTGGGTGTCCCTGAATTATCACGCTGGCCACCAACAGCTATTAATTCCCGCATATATATTATAGTTAGTTGAAAAAAAGTTGTATATTTGCAAGAGAGGGTCTAAAACACATGGCGTGCGATCTATGGAGACATCGAAACTTGGCAAAAAGAGCAGCTTTCAAAAACAGTCTGAACTAGCTGAGTAAAATGAAAGAGCCACAAATAAAAATATCATCACCGAATGGATCTATAAGGGCTGATGAAGAAGACGTATACCAGGCAAAACACAAAGAATCGAAAAAATTAAAGTAATAGCCCAAAAAAGAGGCCTTTTCGAAAAGGAAGCTTATTTCAATAATCTCTCCGTATCTTTAGTCCATTGAATACGGTGGAATTTTCTAGCAGGGGTTTTAGCTAAAATATAACAACTGAAATGGCATTAACTTCAAAGGAACGCAAGCGAATATTTCGCAGGACGTAGGATCTCAAGGAAATCTGATAAGCAAAAATATACTAAGAGAACATAAATCTGCAAAGCTGATCGTGCTAAGTTGATATAAACTTTAGAGGACATTAACACGACACCGATAAAAACCTAAACAGGGCAGGCTTGTAGCTAATAACCACCACGAACACTTCCAGTTACTTAGTCTTTCACGGTTCGCGCATTAAGTTATAGTATAGCAATGATCAGTAGTCAACCAATCAAACAATCCGTGATCGTTTATTCAGTTTTAGGGAGTGTTTCGTTTATCCCACTCTCCCTCCCTCCACCCATACATCCATCTATTCCTTTCTTCCTTCTTTCCTTCCTTCCTGTACTCCTTCCCTTATTCATTCATCCATCCATCCATCCATCCATCCATACATTCATTCATTCATTCATTCATTCATTCATCCATCCATCCATCCATCCATCCATCCATCCATCCATCCATTCATTCATTCATTCATTCATTCATTCATTCATTCATTCATTCATTCATTCATTCATTCATTCATTCATTCATTCATTCATTCATTCATTCATTCATTCATTCATTCATTCATCCATCCATCAATCCATCCATCCATTCATTCATCCATCCATACATCCTTCCATCCATCCATCCATCCATCCATTCATTCATTCATTCATTCATTCATTCATTCATTCATTCATTCATTCATTCATTCATTCACTCATTCATTTTTTCATTCATTCATTCATTCATTCCTTCATTCCTTCATTCCTTCATTCCTTCAGTCCTTCATTCCTTCATTCATTCATTCATTCATTCATTCATTCATTCATTCATTCATTCATTCATTTTTTCATTCATTCATTCATTCATTCATTCATTCATTCATTCATTCATTCGTTCGTTCGTTCGTTCGTTCGTTCGTTCGTTCGTTCGTTCGTTCGTTCGTTCGTTCATTCATTCGTTCGTTCGTCCAGTTCTAATCCTTTACCAACTGGTGTTTAATTCTTCATTTCTTCACTCCGTTTTTTTTATCCGTTTCAACGTTCGTGTCATTAAATTTTCACCGTCTACTCTCAAAGCTTAGTATGATTTAAATATATAAAGAGAGTTAATGTAATTATGTTATGCAGTTGGGCAATACAAACAACTTATTAACCTCGTCCGGCGTTCAGTACTTACTGGGAAATCTCAGACCGAGGACTTGATATATTGACCGGAGCGATAGCTAGGTGAATACATTAAGGCCGAGGCTGTGATTTCTCTCTAGTTACCAAACGGACGACTTACCCCTCGTTTATTTATTCACCATCAAATCAAATTTGACATTGATGAGGGATGACCTTAAGAAAAGTGATGGGGGGGGGGGGGGGGGGATTGAGGTAGTGTGATTTTGAGAGACTTAAATAGTTTTTTCTCTAATGATTTGTCAATATTATTGTGGTATAATTTGAACAGGGGATTATTTATTAAGACAAACATTACGTTGTACGGAAAAACATTAACCCTTTGAACTGTAGTACCATTTATGCAGCTCTCAATTGTTTTATACTATTACAATAAATGAATTTTCTGATTCCCTATGCAAATCTATGTCTCGATCTTCAGTGTATCTTGGACATTTCTTAGAGCAAACTAAGTGGTATTAGACATTTTTGAGGTTCAATGGTCTTGCAAATTTCTGCAGTCAAATCGTTGCCTCAAATATTTTGGAGGGCCGGAAGGGTCTCAAAAATATCTGCCCCAGTAAGGGCCTCAGAAATTTCTGCGGCAGTAAGGGCCTCAGAAATTTCTAAAGCAGAAAGGGTCTCAAAAATTTCTGCGGCAGTAAGGGCCTCAGAAATTTATATGTTCTAATCGTCCCAGAAATTTTTGTGGATCGTTGTCCCAGAAATTTTGCTGGACCGTTGTCCCAGAAATTTCTGTGAATCCTTGTTTCAGAAATTTCTGCCGATGAGTTGTTGTCTCAGAAATTTCTGCCGGATGAGTCGTTGTCTGACTTGTCTCAGAAATTTCTGCGGGTGAGTCGTTGTCAAAGAAATTTCTGTGGCTCATGGAAACTGTATTTTCTGAGTTGCGTTTTTGCTAATGTTCTCCAGACTTCTGAGACCACAGTAATAAAATAAATAAAATGCTTATGGGCAAGAAACATATAATTTTTGAAATATTTTGACGTAGGAAATACAGTCCTGGAAAGGATTCCAAGAAACTGACTCAAATTTACCAGATGGTAAAATTGTCTTTTTGCCAAGTTTAACAGCGTCTTTGCTGAATTTAGCCGAGGACTCTCCAGAGACGTATTTATGGACGAAATGGAGCAAATAGACTGAATTCTTGATGCAATAATTTGATACTTTTTTAGGAACAAAAATCAGCTCTTTTGGGTGCATCTTTTCTAAGCCAACAAACATTTGTCGAAAAGTTAGTAACAATAGTCAAATCTTTCCAATTTTGCTCCTACAAATTGGAACAAAATGAGCAAATAATTGCATATTTTTCCGAAATCAACATTTTAGAATATCCCACCTTATTTTAGAACGTGTTTAATGTTTAACTTTTAAAATGAAGCCTTTTAACAGTAAGATAGACAAGGGATAAAAATTCATGTTGAGGATGGTTTTTGTGTTTATGTAGGTCCTAAAGGGGTTAAGGGTACTCAGGGTGCTAAAGGCGATAAAGGACAAGCTGCCGGTTCTGGGGTGAAGTACGTTCGCTGGGGAAAGACTTCATGCCCTAATGGTGCCCAGATTGTCTATAAAGGTACAAAAAGGCGATGACTTACCCTTCATTTAATTCACATTCACGGATTTATTTAGAGCTGATCTATTTGAATATTTCTCGATTTTCATCCTTTCATAATCTTCGTATCATCTCAACGAAACCTTGAGATCCTTTACTTCCCTACTTGTTAGGTTACATGGGTGGTGATTACTACACTCACACCGGAGGGGGCACCAACCATCTTTGCCTTCCAAAAGTTCCAAAGTACGATCAGTATAAAGATGGTTATCAGGACCACGGAGGTTTCGTCTTTGGCACTGAGTATAAACTGTCGTTTAAGAAAAATCTCCATAACCATGATGCACCTTGTGCCGTCTGCTATGTCGAGTCATGTGGTTCAATGCCGATGATGCTCGCTCGGAATGACCGTCCATCTGGATGGAGCAAGGAGTATCATGGGTATCTGGTGACTGAACATTATAACCACAAAAAACAAAAAAAACTACATCAGTGTCGACAGAGACGCTACGTCTATTCCCAGCAGCAGCGCGAACGCAAATGGAGCATTGTTGTACCTTGTAGAAGGAAAGTGTGGCCAACTACCATGAGGTCCGTTTCGTTTCAGGTCGAGAGTTGACTTGCGCTGTGTGTAGTAAGTGACGGAGAAGACTGTCCTTTCTAAACTGTGGGTTTTGACGGGCGACAAATCTGTGATTTTTAAAAACGAACTGTATTAATTTTAAAACTAGTTCAGAAAGTGTTAGTTCACATTGTGCAGCTCATATATAGCAATTGAAAAGTAGTGTAGCTTGCTAGCACCTAAAAATAAAAGTGACGTCAAATAATTCGGAAAAACTTCCTAATTATTCTTTTTTAATCAGGGCCTTTTTATTTCCCACGAACGAGTAAATAATATCGGTAAATCCACATAACAAGAAAAAAAATGTTACTCTCTCTAGCTACGTAAATACACGTCATCATAAAGATCTGTTGGCAAATAATTAACACAAAATAAATGACGCGTGAATTTTTTTTCCAGTCATGACTTTCACAGTCACATTTCAATACCGGCGTAGCTAACAAGCTCACTTAATAGACTTGTGTCGTCTGCATTTTCAAACGTCAACAACCTCCTTTCCGGAGAGGACCCTCAGTCTCGCGAATCGTGTCTGATTGCACGTTGATTTTGTTAAGCGATGGCTGACATGGAATCAGAGATCGAATAAGAAAAAATGTAGTTAGCGCAGCTTAGCTAAATTCAATGTAGGAGACACTGTTTTTTGACAAGATAAATAAGCTTTAGCGTACGTTTTATCTGCGTGAATATATACGATCCAAGCACTTTTTGAAATAGCCTATTATTCGGCCACCAAATAACTCAGAATCTATGTACGCGGCATGATTTGATTGAGACAATGGCGTCATTGAAGTCATTGAGACATCGTGTAGTTAAATTGAACGGATGGATGCTTACGATTTCTGCAGATAATATAATTTTGATCAAGATCTTATTGCCATTTCCCCTAATTTTCGCTATTTTTTTGCATCCCGGTTCCCATTGGATTAATGAAATGAGTTTATTACGTTTGTTACTTTTTGCTAAAAACTCTTCTTCCTGTTGGCAGAGCATGCATCGGTTCTGTTAAGGTAGGGGCTTAAATTTACCCCGGTCTGAATAGGGTTGCGCCTTCTGAAATTTTGCTTTAATTTTCACAAACCAAAAAATAAAGAAAATAAAAAAACAAAACTGAGCAAAGTAAATTAATTTGGACGCCTTTGATACGCTTTGTGTTTACTTACAATAGTTGAGTTTCTTGATAGTGACTAAGCATAAAAAATAGGCCAATATATATATTTTTTTATTTATTTTTTAATTTCTATTTTTTGATGTTTTGAAATACCATAAAGACCCTTTTTTCTTCTTTGTTTTAATTTTATTTTTCTGTTACTATGAATGACGGTTCGTGACTGTGTATCAGTGACCTGCCATAGCGCTAGTTTTCCCGGGAGTACACGGGTTTGTAAACACTGCATGAAGGCTTCAATTCTTTTTTCGCTGTCACTTACCTTCACTTTTCCCAACAAGAAAACTATTGTTTCTCCCTCCCTCCAGGAGATCCTGGTGAAACTCTCCTCGGAGCGAGAGTGAGAACCAATTGCCGAAAGAAAAAAAAAAAAAAAAGAAACAGGAAGGAGGGATGGGTCGAGGTCCTGATAAAACTTCAATGCAACAAATTTTATCAGGTGTAAAGTTTAAGATAATCGGCTCTTAGAACTGATTACTCATGCTCAAGACTCCTTGTTTAATCAAAGCCAATTCGTTACGTTACTATGCCAAACAAATTAACTCTTTGGATAAAGCTGTATTAACACAAGATTCAAAAGGTCTTAGTTATAATTGGTCTCTAAAATAAGTTTACTTTATGCTCCATGAACGACGAAAACAACTCGAGGTGTTTTTCAAGTGTAGCTGCCGGGTAATTAGAAGCCTCGTGGTTTTTTTTCAGTTTTATACACTGAACGGAGAAGACGTGAGACCTAATTTTTCTTCGTTTTCCAATAAGAGACCATCAGGTAAGCGATTCAGACAGAGATGATTGTCCACCTAGATTAAGCATTTAAACTTCACGAGATTTGCTTTATTATTCGCGAAAAAAAAATACGATCCTTGGCTTTGATGACAAAGAACCACTCTGTGTGACAGTATAGCAATAGAATCAGTTTCTTTTATCGAATGATTCGTTCAGCTTAAACCCTTAAGTTTGCAAAGCCACAATTCCTTTCTTTTTTTTTTTTCTTATATCATCACTGATAATAGATGAAATAGGTACACTGAGCTGTTTCAAAAAAGAAAAGGGCTGGGGAGAGATCAATCTGAGTGATTATGTAACTCTGTAGTTCTCGTCAGATGAAGTAGTTTAAAACCCTTTGCTTTCAGCAAAACCCAAAATTCAGTCGACTTGTCGCATCATAGGATTTTGGCCACCCTCTCAAAATCCCCATCATTGCCTCTTAGGGTAAGTACTAAGACGGTCTAATCTTTGATTTCAGAGAAAGCGGTGAATATTAATTGCTATGTTCCAAGACAGCTATCTTTAAGTGACATTCACCAATCGGGAATAAAAAGGCTATAATTTATGTTTTGTTATTATTATCTACTTCCAGTTTAAGATATCAACATTTCAGTAACTTTCTCGAAAAAAAATACACATGTTTCTGGAAACTTTAAATTTTGTTCTGACGGCCACGTTGTATGCACAGTGTGTATTAATAAAAAATTCAGTTACTTGAGCAAATCCTACAAAATGCAACGCGGAGTAAAGTTACCAAAAACATTTTGCATTTTGAGAGTAACCAGTTAGCTTTACACTCTGGGTGAAAGTATGAAATTAGACTGGCGACGTGTAATTTGGAAATCTCGAGATGATAATTCCTCTCAATCTTAGATGCTGACCAAGAGCCATAATGGCCCTTGATGCTGACTTAATGACTCCGCATTCATTTTATTCAAGATTTTACATCATTTGCAAAATTACTAACTGTTTTTTTTAACAATTTTACAAGAATATCGGTCAAATTCCATAGTTATGTTTAACTTGATGGGCACTTTACACAGGTGAGACACCTCGTTATAGTCTCGAAAAATGGGGGATGAAACGAAAACGTCCTATGAAAAGCCGTTCAAGACCATGCGTTTGGATCGTACTTCTTTAGCCTTCGCGATACTCTTGGTACTAACAGGCATTGTGAAAACAAGTCTCGCTGAAAACAAGGTCATGGGCGAACAAAGAGCCGTACAACAACAAATGGACACTAATGATACTAATATGAAAGATATGATGAAGCGATTGAAAATGTTAGAAATGAGGTAAATTATAATCTGATGCAAGAGATTTGTATTGCTTTACTTTCCGGAAGCTGGGAGAATTAATTCTAGATACATGATCAATATCTACACAGAAATCAGAGTATTAACATGTCATTAATTTTGCATTGGCTTAGAAGTTCAGGCTAGTGTACTGAGAAAATTGAGACATTTTCCAACAAAATCTCAACAAATATAAAAACAAAAAGACAAGTAGTTAAGCTACAAATTTTCTTGACAATTTGGAAGAATTTATAAATTTGGGGTGCGATGACAGCTGAAATGTTCATATCGAAGGAATTAATCAGTAAAGTGTTTAGTCTAACTGACAAAGCTTTATCACATCTTTTTTGCGTTTGATTTCATCAGATTATTCAAGTGTTAAAAAAATATTTCACTTGTTCGCGCCGTGCCGAAAAATGCAGTTCCTTGTTACGAGGTCAGCAGTAAATTTGGGGAGTTATCACTATCTATCATCGGGTGAAGTAGGGAAAACAGGAAATAAGAAAATATATATTGTTGAATGGGTAGAGGGACTGTGTCAAAAGTGTTGGTTAACATTAATTTCTGGACACTATGCACTGCAAACCGGTAGGTCTGGTAATTACCAGGAGTATAGTATCCGAAGAACTCGGTATGACCATACGGTTTAAGATTAAGTCAAAGTATGACAAGAAACCAACTTAATTGTACATAAATTTTTGTTATACAAAGCTGTATTTGATAAGCACTAAATCCTTCACGGTTATTAGAACGAGGGAAAGGGATCCCATTCTGTAATTGGTTTGTCTGAGGAGAATATCTTGTCGTGGCTTGACTGTCAAAGCTCAAAACTAAAATTTTTGTAATTCTCTGCCTTCTTTTGTGTACTGTCATATGGTATATAGTCAATAGGGGTTGTCTGTATTTAGTAGTTCGTTGATTCGTCGAGCAGAAACAGTTGAAATTGACGACAGTGGTAGAATTAGGACCAAAAACCATCATGGCACAAAAAAGCTTGAAATTCAACAGTTAAAGCGTCTTTATTAACTCCTCAGAATGCTACAAACTGGATTCCTCAGCAAATACATGAGCGGGACTTGTACCCCGCTCCCCTTCAAGACTTATAATAGTTAACAAAAGTCAGTTAATTCCGCTTAAATTTTCAGGTCGAGATGGTAGAGATGGATTACCCGGACCTCCTGATCCACCTGGGAAACCAGGCCCTGCCGGTTAGTTTACTTTGCAATTGATTGAACATCAAACTTTGCCATTTGTGCAATGATTATAACAAAGTGTGCTCAGCCTCATTAGATAACAAAACATTGTGACCTCAAAGCCGTCTGTGTCGTGATAAAATAAGTATGAAAAGAAAAAAATAAATTCAACAAGAGGGTCTTAATGGAGTTAACCGATAGGCGTAAAACGGCAAAAAATTTAGTCGATAGCCGTAAAAATTGAAAAATTTTAACCGTTAGCCGTAAATAGGGTAAAAAAAAGTTAACCGTAAAAGAAATTGTTCCCTAGATTTGCTACTTTTAAGGAAGGTAATAAACTCACTCATGGTTGCGTTTTTTATTTCGCGGCTAGTTTGGCTCCGTACGCACGTTAGGTAATGCGCCTTTTAGGTGAAGACCAAGACCCATTTTCATTTCGGCCGCTCTCTCAGGGAACTTATTTTTTTTTCTATAACGAAAGTGTGGCTTCTTGCTGGGGATTAATATTTGCGATTGTCAGGAGGTCGTGCCCTTGAAACACTAGTGAAACAACACGAAGGATCTCACTGTTTGTAAAACACGTTGCCGATAAACAACATTTCCCTGTTTTTCTCTGACGCTACAGTAGACATTGCTATGCCTAGTCCCCGTACGGCGTCTTCCCACGCAATTTCGGTCAAGGCATTTCGGTGGCGAACTCGCTCAGACCACGTGACCCGAAACGCATTAGCCGCGCGAAATAATAAGGCCTACGAACAAGGCAAAACGGCTGACAATGGTTCCGTACAGTCCTTCGCTACCATTAAAAACACTGGACACGGGAATTTTGTTATTGGCCGTTTTCACACTAGAGCTAGAAACGGATTATCTGTCTGAGACTAGCCTGTGTACAGTCGCCCTCTTCCCGACAGACACCCCGTCTCCGATTTTTTTTCTGAGGGGAAGGGGGCGGTTGTTGTACACAAGTTATCTGGAACGGATAATCCCGTCTTCAAACTGTCTGTCGAAGTTGAAGGATAAAGTCAGGCGGATTGTTCATGCAAAATTAAGACTATTCCATTTTCAAATTAAGACGTATTACCTATCTGACGCGAATCATCAAACGGATAACCCGTCTCCAGCGTCTCACACGAATAATCCGTCTTTAGTGTGAAAACGGCCATTTCTGTTCTAATGAATGTCGCGCCCCGGCCTTGAGTTAGGCGTTCGCGTGTGTGCTTTGCTTTTTCACAAAGATTACTTTTAAATTGACTATTGACATTTTTATGTGTAAAATAATATTAGAAGTGGATACTTTATAAAAAGTATGATATATCAAATGTTAAAATTTTTCAAAAGAATAGCTTATTTCATATCCCGAGATGATCCTAAGACCTTTATTTTGCTTTAAAGGTACAAAAAATACAGGCTAATTAATATTTAACTTTTTGAAACAAAAGAAGTTAATTTGTAACTTTTTTGTTAACCGTAACTGAAAAAAATTAGCCGATAGCCGTAAAAGAGCCAAAATTTTAGCCGATAACCGTCAATGCCACCACCCCATTGAGACCCTCCAACAACAATAACCATAACAAGATATATTTGTTCTAGACATCATAAATAAGTTATAAATATAGATAAATAAGACAGCATCTGGGAACCTAAAGTAACTCAAACTAAACAAATCTGGGGACAACAAATTAGCAAACATGACAATCAGAGGAGGCTTTAACGGAAAGTATCTCAATTATAAATATAGAGACTTTAGGGTAGAGACCACAGGAAAAAAGAAATCATACTTGAATTAGCCCCTGCGGATGCTGTTCCTTTACCTTTTACCTCCTTCTTAATACTGAGTTCAAGATGATAGTTATGCTTATTTAAATGCTAAAGAACCCTTCAAACGTCCTTTTATCCTCCAGGAAGGGACGGCAGAGACGGAAGAGAGGGTCCTCCGGGACCTCGAGGAGTCTCGGGACCAAAAGGTGTGATCTATTGTTGTATAGAGCTACCCGAGGTCTGGAAATTCCGATGCCGTCAGACTTAAATATTAGACAATGAAAAATCTCGAGAAGGCAGGGGGAGTTGGAGAGACCAAAATTGTCTGGCGGCCTTTTCCCCAGTTCAAGCTAGAAGTCAATGATATTTTCAGTATCCTCAAAATTTAACTTTCCAGACATTTCAATTTCGTTTGACTAAGGACTTTTGTCTCTACTAAATTTAGGTTAAATTCTAGTCAGACGGGTGATTCGCTTTGGCTCCTGCTAGCAACGATGTGATATGAAAAAAATCCCTCAAGTATTATACTTCGTGTTCCTTAGGACCAGTTGGTGACACTGGAAGTGTTGTGTTGGCCCTCGGGGTCCTCGCGGACCGAAAGGAGAGAAGGGAAAGGGTCTGTCTGGCGTGAAACACGTTCGCTGGGGAAAAACCAACTGCTCTGGAGATGCTTCGTTGGTGTACAGTGGTAAGGGTTCACGATTACACACCGTATCTATTGTTTTAATCTCTTGTTCTAATCTAATTGACTAAATTATTTATTCGAACATACCTAGGTTACCATTAATTTTACCCTTACATGAAGTTGAAAATATCACAAACAAACCAAACCTGAGCTGCCACAACTAGCCGTCAGCAAGTTTTTCCGTAATGGTGAACTACTGTTGGGTAATTAGGACTTGTATTTAATAATTTGACACAGTCAGAATTTATAACAGATTCTGATAAAGAGTCAGTTGATACTTTCCTCCACTTTATAGTCAGTAATCAGCGCCGTGGCTCGAGTGAAACCAACGATAAATCAGTAAATCAGTAATCGTGAAAAGTACTATAATTGCTGCTTTTTCAAGAGGGAGTTTATGCAACAACGGCGGTGACGTCAGCGAGAACGGCAAAAAAGAAAAGGTTTATATTAACAAAACAACAACTCTCACGTGCATCACGCTAGTTGTACATTTCTCTTCCGCTCTTACATATCAAATTCCCACGTGAAGAGTTTTTGTAGCAGAGTTAGCTGTTATTGTCTTGACCAGCTTTTTGTCTAATTTCTAATTTCCACTTTGGATCTACGGCTGGGGAGTTTTACACTCACAATGGAGGCGCAGCGAACTACCTTTGCCTTCCAAAGACCCCAAAGTACGATCAGTACAAGGACGGCGTTCAGTACGGAGGATTGGTATATGGCACTGAGTACCAACTGTCGTTTAATCCTTTTGACAAAAATCTCCAAGACCACAATGCGCTTTGTGCCGTCTGCTATGTCGACTCACGTGGCGCAATGCTGATGATGCCCGCTCGGAATGACTGTCCATCTGGATGGACCGAGGAGTATCATGGGTATCTGATGACTTCTCACTACACCCACAAAAACCAGAAAAAATTCCTCTGTGTTGATAGAAATCCGGAGTTCATCCCTAGCACCCAGGCAAACACAAATGGCCCCTTGATGTACTTTGTCGAATGCACATGTGGAGGAAATTTGCCGTGTGGTCCATATGTTTCAGGTCGAGAGTTGACTTGCGCGGTTTGCACCAAGTGAGAGGAGAAAGAATGGCCCTCATTGTATTTCAACACGAGCATTGGGAAAAAAAAAAAAAAAAAAAAAGCTGTTAATTTGAGGAAGTAGTTCAGATGCTGTAGACATATAATGAAGCTCATTTCCATTTGCTTCAATCGGTAGACACATGCAAATGCAGCACAATTAATGCATGTAACACACTGAAATAAAGGTAACATGAAAGCATTGAAAATTTTTCACCGTCTCTTTTTTAATTAGTTAATTTAAGCGTTCTGTCCGGCGTCAGGCGTCCGGCGACCTAGGGAATTCTAGTTTGTAACTGCACTAATGATCCAAATTCACAGCAATTTCGGTTCTTCGTGTTCACATTGTCCGCGTTTATTTTAGATGTAGAGCACATCCAATATAAGTAGTTAGTCTGAAATTTTATCGGTCAGTCTTCGCCCTACCCCCTCTCCCCTCCCCCCCCCCCCCCCATACGGGCCGCCCGTTGGGAGGTGAGGGAAGGGACGAATGACATTTCAGACTACTACGAGTTGGTTATAGCCAACTTATTGCTGCCTCGTTGGCTTAGTGCGCTGGAGGAATAATTGCTGTTCATGGAGCTACTGGGAAACAGCTGGATCATTCCCTAAAAGGAAAAAACACGTAAATAATGTAAAAACAGCAGCTAAAGACTCCAGGATCGCCAATCATGCTTGGTCCCACAACCATGATATTGATTTTGACAACACCTTCATCATTGACAAAGGCAATTATAGCGTTAGAAAGTCTTTGGACTTCTGGCACACTATGAAAATATCTAATAGGGACAAAAACTCTTGCCTTCTCCCAAGAGAGGAGAAGTCGTTATGTGACGGTGCCACAGTAGCAAAATTTCTGGATGACAACAAACTGAAAACGTCACTTGAAATTAAGAAATGAATTCGCACTGTTACAAACTGTTTCATTCATTTTGTCAAATGTTGGCGAAATTTTCTTAGGTTGAATCCGAAAGGACCGTATCTAAGTTAAGGAAAAGAAAAAGAAGTATTGTGCTGTGTTTATCCGTGACTCCATAAAGTGGGAGCATGAAATTAGAAACTTTCATATCGCAGTCTCGCAACGACGGCTAAGAAATGTACAACAAAGGGTGATGCACGTGTAGACTTTCAAAAAGTCCTTCGTCGGATTTCATATGGCGCGGGACCTCTCGCGACTTCGTCGCTCGCGGTCGGCCGCTTCGCGGCCAAAAAAGGCTCCCTCCGATCGCCAAGAGGTCAACTTGTAGCACTGTCTAATGCGCGTGCACAGTTATTGTTTTGTTAATATAAAACGGTAATCGCCTTTTTGCCTTTCTCGATGCAAATCAGTAGGTCCAGTAGGCTGAGAGGGGGTTTCCAGCAAAACATATTACGATACTAAATCTGACCGCGTTCCTTCCGTTTGCCATTTTGACCGTTCGCAAGTTTGCCCAAAATGAAAAGTGGGGAAACTGTTTCCCCACCCCTCGTCCTCGCGTCTCCTTTCGAGTGCGGCTCTCTTGGGAATTCTCGCGACCCCCCAAATGGATAGCTTAGCTTACTCGCAGGCTAGTCTGATTTCTGCGCATGCACTATTTACCGCTACATGCACATGTTTTCTCGCACGAATTGACCGTTAATTAAGCTAATCCTTGTTAACGGTTTTCTTTCTGAATCCATTGAGATCAATTCGTGTGTACATACTATACGAAAAACAATTATTATTTTCAATCTCGATCAATCTTGGCGTTAAGAAAATTTACCTCTCTGAATCGCGTTTTAAGTCAATATTTTGGCCACTATCCTCCCTCGTTTTTAAAGAATACAGTGTAATTGTGAAATGAAGCAATAGCATATTAATATGACGTCATGTTAACATCACATGGCTACATTTAGTGGTTGAACCCCTACTGAACTGAAATCAACTTTACAAAAAAAAAAAAGGTTACGATTTTTGTAGAGTATGATTTTGAACATAGTGTTATTTCATCCCCTAATTTTCTTTATTTGGACATCCGCCATCCTCCGTTTATCAAATGTGCTAATTTTGCTTATTATTATTTTTTTGAAACACTATTTGCTGCTATCTGGGGGAGGACCTTGAAAGGATCCCGATCAAAATAGGGTTGAGCTTTCCTAGAATTTTGAAATTTTGAAAGCAAAAGAGAAAGAAAATTACAGCCAAAAAACTAAACAAACTAAATTAATTTGAACGCCTTCATTCGATAAGTTTTGTAATTGTTTACGTAGGTTTGACAATTACAAACGTAAATGAGAGTTGCTATTCTGTGATCGTGATTAAGCATAAAAATTAGGCCTATATTTTGCTTTTTAATTTTTCCATGTTTTGAAAAGTCATGACTCCTTTGTTTTGTTATTTATGAATAATGGCCTGTGAATCTTCTTCTATGTATCAGTGACCTCCCATATCTATAGCAAGAGCTTTCCGGGAAAAATCCGTTCGGAAGACGATTTGAGATCTAGAATTTTCGGAACATTTGTTGTAAAATTTCTTGCTTGCCTTCTTCTCCTAGGATTTTCGAACGTCTAAAAAAAGATTAATGGTATAATTGCCCATTTTTAACGGATTTTTACCCTGAAAAGGTCACCTAGAGTTTTCGGGAGCCTTTTTCTGGCTGAAATTTTCGAAAAGGTAAGTTTTGATCCCTATAATTTTCGGATCACTGGACTTTCAGCTTGGAAATCCGAACAGATGAAAAATTTTTAGGGGATAAAAATATGCCTATATCTACCGATCTCTGCCGTTTAAATACGACAATACGTTAAACAATGCTATGTTTCAGTGTTTTTGAGCTACATTCTCGTTGGGTGCCCCTGGTGTATTGGTTTGTAAATCTCGCAAGGAAATCAGGCTTCTTTTTTCTCTCTTGCTTGATGTCACTTTTCCGAAATTCATTTCTTTGAACTGCGTTTCTCCCTTTGTCCCGGAGTTTGTGATGAAAAATCTCTGAGAGTATTAGGGCGAGAAAAAACTTTAAAAGAAAGAGTCAGTCTTTTGAGAAATGGGAGGAGGTCGTTAAAAAAATCTCCATGGAACTTCTATGTGTATAAGTTCAAGATAACCGCCTGTTAAAACATGACTCATGCTAAAATGTTCATTGTTTAATCAATGGCCGATACCTTACCTAACCATTATCAACAAATTAACCTTTAATAGATAAAGCTGTATTAGCACAAGATTTAAAAGATCGTAATTATTATTTCTTTCTAACGTAAGTTTACTTAGTTTTTTGCTCCATGAATGACGAAAACAACTTAAAGTGTTTTTCATTTAAGTTAAGCTGCCAGTTGCGATAAGAAGCCCTGTCTCAGTGTTTCAGGCGTTAAAAACTGAGAAGACTTTGAGTCAGATCTGAAACTAAGAAAAAAAAGTCTGAAAAGAAAAACAGGTAAGCAATTTAGACACTGGCTTAACTTTACGAGATTTTTTTCTGAGAAAATTTCAGATTCTGATAACTTTTTGGACGACGAATAATTCTATAAAATGTCATCTAAAACCCTTAAATTCATTTTATGTCAGAATTGACCCCCTTAATTTTCATATCCTCTCCTCTCTTGGTTCAATACATTCTCAATGATCAGAGGCGGATCCGGGGGGAGGGTAGAGGGGGCTGCAACCCCCCCTCCCCCTTTGGGAAGTCAGTCAAACTTGTCTGGCTACCCATGTCGACCCCTTTTTCATACCCAAAATAATATTATAAGTTATGATATAAGTTCCAGTCCAATCGATCATCACAAGAGGACTGTAGCTACTCCTCTTCTTGGCACTTTAATCATCCAAATGCAAGATCGATTTTCTTTAGGAGATCGCCACGCCCGCCATTTGCTTTGTCTTGTGCCATCGATTACGTGAAAAAGGCACTGCAACAGGATGATGAAGTAGAAGGCATTCTGTTATGGGAGAAAGACATTCCATTTCTCAAATCCCTTAGTGGAAATGAAGTACGTAGATCGAAAACACTCCAACAGTCAACGGATAGAAAGCTTCCAAACAACCTTTTATTAGCACTTGGTGGAAGATGCTTTTCCAAACATCTATCGCCTTCTGATCATTGCCTGTACCCAACCGATCACAAGCTGAGAAGCTGAGTGATCGTTTTCACTAATGAAATGAATCAAGACCTGCTCTAGGTCAAAAATGCCCAAAGAGCGATTCTCTGATCTCACAGTGATCGCAAAGTACTACTCCGAGAGATTCGAGGTAGACGAAATTAATATGCGAAGCCTTTGTAAAGGCTCATCCAAGAAGGCTCCAGTGAAAAGCCTCTTAGAGCAAAGGGAACTAGCAACGAAAAAACAAAGGACCCTGCCTTTGCTGGGAATGGGTTAACTGACAGCCAATTGTTTATAATTTAAATGCAGATATTATTATCACGTAAGCGTTCCAGATAACCGGCTGTCATAACATTACTTTTACTCAATATGTTATTTCTAAAAACATTTCCTTTAGGATAAAGCTGTTTTGACCCAATGGTTCAAAGGCCTTATTTGCAATTGGTGTTAATTTAAAGTTTGGATATACAGGATGTTTCAAAAGTTCGTTCCGATTATTTCTTCACTTAAATTTCACTGATTATTAAAGATAACTTTGGTAAACCTAAGCATGTTATTCATTATTCATTTAACATTGACTAACTGAAATATTAGCAACGAGAATGTCTTCCTTTATGATTTCTGACATTTTGTAAGCGGTGAGGTATAGAATGTACGAGCTCCCATAGCGTGTCTAAATTCACAATTTTCCAGGTGAAGTGTGGTCGCTGTCTTAGCTAGTCCAGTGTTACACGGGCTGGATCTTTGTATGTTGTATCATCAACGATAATCCAGATGGTTACTAGAGGGTTCGCATCACGTGAGTTTACCGGCCGGTCGTCCTTTGGTAGAAAGTTTGCAAATTCTTCTGATACCATGCCTGCATGAAGTGTGCACCGCCTTTTTTCTCTTCAAGGCTTTTCAACCTTTGTTGGTCACATATCTCCATACCGCTGTGCTCGAAACTTTGGTATTGTGAAGTTGAAGTTTTCTTTTTACCTTGCCGTCTTGTTAAATTATTACGCATATACTTACAGCTTTTTTGATAACAACTTTCACACAGTTTGTAAAAAAACCAGCCATCTACTCCTTGGTTTGTCTTGTAAGGTCCTTACTTTTGACCACTTGTTCTCTCATCGTTCAGACTTCTTCAACAATTTGACAATTTCTTTAACTAAATGGACAGAGTACCAAAAAAATAGTTGCCGAGCTCTAGCACAGACAGTGTACGCCTTCATTTTCGTGAAAGAGTAGAGAAAACAAAAGAAAACGCCACAGAAACGAAAATAGAAAACCTACAAAATGGGCACGAAAAATATGGCGGGAAAAAATTCGCGTACGTGCACATTTGGGGAAAAATTTAAAAAATATCATAGTTTCTTCAAATTTTAGTTTGAAATTGCTTTGGACGGTTATTTAGATAAATTTCCTACCTGAATCAGTTTACGTTTGCCTCAGGAAGTATTAAATGCTTTGTAAAAAATACAATTTACCCAGTCGTCTTTTTCTAGCGTTAAAAGGTCGTGAGTGATGTAATATCTGCTTTTAGCAACAGAAAAGCAGCTAGGCCGTTCCGTCAGGAAAAAAAATTCCAGGCCTACGTTAGCTTCACGAGATTTAAATTTTCCAAATTCTAAGCTAGGCGTTGCTCAGTAAAGTTACGAATCGTTCAGTGAGTCTAAAGCCATAAAATCAATTTTTAACGAATGGGCTCGGTCAGATTAAATAGGCATGGGTCGCACTTGGCAAATTTTTGGGAGAATTTGTTTACCTTGCGGTAGAAACATCAAAGACGCCGTAGTGCTTGGGTGGGGCAGGCAGATTTTGGAAAACTCGAGCTAAACAATAGGAATCACAACGGTGACTGTCAGCGCCTTGTTATGAACGTGATCCGTTTGAAACACGATCAATCACGAGGAGCCGCAAGCGGTGATATTTTTGCACGGCATCTGGCGGCACATCAAAGAATTTGGAATTGAAGGGCAAATTCCTAGAATATCTTCGCCAGTTAAGCTAGAGAAAAGGTGTTAAAAAACCTCAGGATCCTAAACAACACGTCAATCAAAATATCACTTGGACCTTTTCGCTAATGAAGAGCTATCACGCGGCTAAGCTTGAATTAGACATATGTTGAAATAGGAACTCGTGTCAACAAAGTATCAGAAGTGAGTGGGAATCGCTCCTGGTTAAAAAACTGGTTCACAGGGATATGCATCTCTTCTAGTTAAGAGAAAGGAATCAGAGCTGCTTTTCATGCGGGAATAAGTTTTCTTCGGGCTATAACTACAAAACTTCAGCTTATTTTACTCCTTGACATTGTCAAGGCGCATTTTGTAAAGATAACTTTTTCCGCTTTATGAGCTTTTTTTATATTCTATTCCATTAATGTTCAACCTCCCTCAAAAAGCCAAATAATATAAGTGCTGTTGTTAAAAAAAGCGTTTTACCTGTTTTCGTGAATTCGCTACCCAAAGATCGCTATGCTCAAAGGACAGGGCAAAATTTCCAGGAGAGAGGCATTAATTTTTTTCCCACGAGGTTACAAAGAGAAAATGCAATGATTATTATTAATGTAACCATCAGGTTTTCTCTACTCACGAAGTTACGGACAGCAAATGCAGTAATTATTATTGTTAATGTACAATGATAATTATTAACGTAACCTTCAGGTATGTTCTACCCACGAGGTTACAGAGAGTAAATGCAGTGATTATTATTAATGTAACCATCAGGTATGTTCTACCCACGAGGTTACAAAGAGAAAGTGCAATGATTATTATTAACGTAACCTTCAGGTATGTTCTACCCACAAGGTTACAGAGAGCAAATGCAGTGATTATTATTAAATGTAACCGTCAGGTATATTCCACCCACGAGGTTACGGAGAGCCAAATGCAGTGATTATTGTTAATGTAACCATCAGGTATGTTCTACCCACGAGGTTACAAAGAGAAAGTGTAATGATTATATTAACGTAACCTTCAGGTATGTTCTACCCACGAGGTTACAGAGAGCAAATGCAGTGATTATTATAAATGTAACCATCAGGGAGGGGGGGGGGGGGGGGGTACATGTTCCCTTGTTCCCTAGAAAAAATTGGAGTTTTTCCCTTGTTCCCCAAAAATAAATTAAGATGTTCCCTGAAATTCACTTTCATCAAGTTCCCCTGTTCCCAGAAATTCTGTTGCATGTTCCCTTGATCCCCAGAAATATTAATTAATGTTCCCCAGAATTTCAATCATATTTCAGTTTTCGATGGTCAGTATTTTCGTAAGTTTTACCTCGTTAGTCATAGTAGAGATAATCCTCAGCAAAACGCCTCTTTCGTCTCCTTGATGAATGCCGCATCACCTCTGGTTCATCAGCAGAATATTTCTGTCGCCTTTGTAAGAGTGAGGACATCACTTGTCTGTTGAATTTTATCCTGAAGTAGGATCAGCTCTTCCTCCTTAAGTTCCAAAACATCTTGATTATGTTTGTAGGTCGTCAAGATACAAATAATGCTATCTACCTCAATGTATTTCTCTGAATTTTCCGAAAAGCATATTGGGTTAAAAGGATCTTGAACAAAAATTTTGGCCATCACTTTTTTTATGCCAACTTTAACATTCTCCTGTAGGCAGGCGAGAACCAAGGTGTTTTCAGGGCACCCATTGTCATGCTTAACACAGACTATCTGATTAGACGTGTACAGAAACTCTGTCACTTCTTTCTGTGGCATTTGTTGCACTGAATGGTGGTCTTCTAATTTGGTTAAATCAAGTGGCTGGACATCTGGTGGGCCCACCGCATATAGATTAATCGGGAGAGTTCCTGGGTTGTCTTTGGTCGTCATATTGCATTTAAGTTAAACTCTCTTCTTTGTCTTTTAATTAATTGGTTACCAGCCCGAAGGAAAGACAGGTTTTTCTTCAGTAATATAATTGTCCCCATTTTCAAGTGGGTATTAACCTTTTCAAGCTCCTCACGACTCCAACTTGTACAATTAGCGGATAAAAACTCTAAGGAGTTAAAATATCATATGGCCTCTTAATTCTAGCAAGGAATATTACAAACGGAAATTCGTCCTTTAGGCCACTCAGGTAGTTTTGGCCGAAAGTCTTTTGAAGACAGCTGAATTTTGAACTTAACGATTTTTAGCATTGCACATTTCTCCTTGATGCCAAATCCTTTCTGCAAGCGGCTTAAAACTGACGTAAAATCTTTATCTGAAACAGTCCTCATACCGAGTTCAAAACACCATCTTTCTGTGGGCTTTTCATTTCCATTGTGATAAATTGCACCGGTAACCGGTACAATTACCGTTGTGTCTGATATATCCGCAGATTGAGCTTGAATTCCTTCTGTTTCCGTTGCCATTTATTAATAAATGGTTAGCGTTTCTAGACATGGAACACCAAAGAGAAAATTACCATAAAAATGGCGGTCCACCCAACGGAGTCTCTCCCAAGGTTCCCACGTAAGTTCCCACGCGTTCTAAACTCGTCCTCAGTCGTCACCAGTTCACTTGTGAAGATTAGTCGCCAGGCTTAGTCGTCGGAAATGCGTGAAATTACAGAAACGTCGGAAATGTCTTCATAAACAGTTAATGGAAATCTCTCCAAAAGTTAGAAAATGGTCGAAAGTCAATGTTCCCTTGTTCCCGAATATCCCTCAACAGTTCCCTTGTTCCCTAAAAGTTATTTTGAAATATCCCTTGTTCCCTAAAAGTAAATGGCGATGTTCCCTTGTTCCCTAAAACCCCTGGGAGGCCCTCATCAGGTATGTTCTACCCACGAGGTTACAAAGAGAAAGTGTAATGATTATATTAACGTAACCTTCAGGTATGTTCTACCCACGAGGTTACAGAGAGCAAATGCAGTGATTATTATTAATGTAACCATCAGGTATGTTCTACCCACGAGGTTACAGAAAGCAAATGCAGTAACAATTATTAGATTTTAGTGCAACTATCAGGTTGAGTTCCTCCATTAAAAGAGTTTTTTGCTAGGGTTAAACAAGTTTGGCTTTCATGAGTTTCAAGGTGCAAGAAATTATCAGTATAATTATAGCACACAAACATTGTCATCTAATTTTTCGCACGTAGCTGGAATAAGCCAAGAAATGGAGCATATATAACGAAAAATCTATGATCTCCATATTAAGTAAATTATACTAAACTTTGCGAAAGAAATTATTGTTTGTATCCGTCTTATCCATCGTAAAAGCGATGAGTCATCGCATGACATTCGGTATATTAAACAGAGGTAATACTCACGGGTTTCACGAGTTGTATGCACTATTTTTCGCCGGGAAACAAATTTAAACTTCAATTCTTACCTTACAGTAGTCCGTTCTTTTACCTTGCATTCGACAACAAATCTGTTAAAGGCGAACAAAGCGATTCCGGCACTCTTCTTTATGATGAGTAGCAAGCCGCGGGAACTGACGCCGCTTGACTGAAGTAAAATTCACCGATATGCACAGCATTCTCACTACAAATATAAACAAACATCTCGGGGAAACAAAGACGAGGAGGAAAAAATGCCAGATCTTCGCCTCGGTAATGTATTCCAGCTACCATGCCGGCGTATCTCCAGAAGGTGGATTCGAAGTGGGACCTTCTGATTTTTTGCGCGCAAACTAATTTATTCTGGCGCGAAACAAAGATTAACAATATGTATACTGAAATCTAATCCACGAAAAGAAGATTTTCACACTGTAGCGCGACATATTAAATGCCTATTTTTACAAGTACGCGGAGAAAGTGGTCCACTAGTTTAACTTTTTTAAGATGAATTTACTCCACAAAAGTAAAATGAAATGTTTTATCTCAATGTTGTTTACGTGCCTGATTAGAAGGCAGAAGTAAAATCATCATACAGACCCCATCAAAATGAAAGTACACGAATGAAACGGATTAAGTCTGGGACGGTTTAGTTTCTACTCAGCAGCTCCTTTGCTTTTATAACAAAAATTTAATGTTGCAGTCTGTTTTGAACGTTGGCATATCAACGCGCACAGTCATTGAATGAAAACAACAGTCACGATCACGTTCTTCTAAACCGACCAGACGCACGCGACCTACCACTGTTATGGTAAGCAATTATCCTGAAGGTGTTAATGTTCCCGTGACAGTCTTCGCACTGAAGGTGTAAATGGTAAACCGAACGGTCGCTTTGATCATCAGAAAGGCCTGTCAACTTTGATGATTTAACTGATTAAATTACGGGACAGAAATTTTACTGCTTGCGGCTCCTCGTGAAAATAAACGCGGTCGAATTTTCAGACCTTCGCGAAGAGGCTTCTACTCGGCTATCCTTCGCCATTTCAAGTTTTTTTCGAAAACTCTCTACAGGCAAGGACTTCACTCGCTTATAAACCTTCGCTATTTTAAGGTTTTTACGGGAACTAGCTCTATTGAAGGCGAACCAGTTCCCGTCTACACAAGCAAACACTTCACAGGCTTGTTATTCTCCAAGCCAAATGCACTATTCGCATCCAAGCACTTTCTGGTCTTCTTTATCTGTCCCATCCTCCTGAAACTGAGAATGGAGGAAAAAGATCCTTCGACAAAGGTTCGGACGAAGAAGAGAAAAATGATTTCTGGTATCTGGCGTTCTTAAGTTCTCAATGTGTCAGAGTAAAAACTATTAACTCCCACTAATGCGACCCTCCTCGGTTGGACTAAAAGTTTTCTTTTCCGGTTGCGGTTTCGAATTTTTGTCGTTTTTTAGCCGGCAAAGATGAAAACTTTTCCCAAGTGCGACCCATGCCATACTTACATTTACAAAGTTAAGATTCCTGTAAAATTTGTTTGTTTTATATTTTCCCAAAGATATCTGAGACAGATAAAAGCTGTTACCTTAACCAAAGATATTAATCTGAGTGATTACGTAATTCTGCAGGTCTAGTTAAAGATTCCTAGGTACTGATAAAAACAGTTTAACGCTTCTTGTTTCTCCTTGAGCTAGCAAAACCCAAATTTCAGCAAAAGTTCCTCAGTTAACTTTTAACATCAGAGGAATTTGACCACTACTCATAAAACCACGTCTCTACAAGTCGTGGCAATGGGTTAGAGTTTTCTCCATGATCTTTCACACACATTTTTAAAAAGACTGAAACGACTTCGACTGAAAGCGCTTCAATTTCTCCCGATAACGGCCGAACATCAGGATTGCTAAGTTTTTAACCATAAACACTTCATCAAATAACATCTCGATAACGCTCTTAGAGATTTATTGGAGGAAAAAGCTCACCTGAACGATTTTGGAAGAAGAGTTCACAGTGTAGGGAATGACGGCTGCAAGTAAAATAAGTAATGGCGACTCATTTCGTTGCTGTGAAAACTCCGATGTCATTGTTACACTGATGATAACAATATTTCATCTTCATCTAATACAGCTGTGGTGGTAATTTCTCCAAATCCTTGTTAATAGCGACGTAGTTAATGCTCAAACATTGGAGGTACTGACCCTCAAAAACCCTATTGAGCCACCCTAAGGCCCCGTCCACACGTATTCGGATATTTTTTTAATGCGGAACTTTTTCTTTCCGGATTCAAAATTTTCTACGTTCACATTCAAATTCCGTCCGTATTCAAATGGAATTTGACCGTCCACACGAATCCGACACGTATTCGGATTCAATATAGTACCTAGGACTCTTCTGGGAATATTGGCAACAGAGCATGCGTCGCAAAGCGCCCGAAATTTCCACTCTGCCTTTTACGGTTAAGAACTCGGCTCGATCTTGTTACGTCACCGGATAAGAAATATCCGGATCTAGCGTCCACACGATTCCGGATGCATACCGGATCTCTGGAGAGCGGATTCAAAAAAGTTGCAGATTTGCTTGCCGGAGTGGACGCGCCGGGGCCTAAATCAAATGGTAAATACTGAGAGGATGAAACCGGACCGGTGGCGAGAAACTTGGCCATGGAAATTTGATGAAAACTCCAAGACTGCTTTTGGAAACTTGATTTCTTCTACCAAATCACTCTGCTTAAATTCTCATGTCACAGAAAATTGGTGACTAGGCATTGTCATCTCGGATGTCGCATCTGGAAAATAAAAAAAAAAAAACGAAACAACGACAAAAAACAACAACAACAAGCAAGAAATGTGAGTGGCCCTGACGTATCTCGAAACTTGGATCTCCAATATTGAAATCATGTGGGGAATAAATGACTCCGCATTCATATCCAGCCGATTGTTTGAAAACGAACCTAAAGAAATTTGCAGCCCTTAATTTGAGCAAAAAGAGTCCAAAAAGCAGGGGTTTTTTGTGCACCCAATAAGCTCGAAAATCAAACCAGCGAAGGAAATTAAAAGAGGAGAAAAAGAAAGAGCGAGGAGGAAGAAAGGAGGAGAAGAATGACTCAAAAAAAGCAACGGTAGTACTCTTAGTTTTTACAACTGCCACTTTTTACGGAAGAGGTCTATTTGGCAGTAAAGTTCTCAAAATTCTATTGAGGTATATTTTGAGATTTTGCATTGAGCGAGAAAAACAAGCGAAAATATTATGTTTTCGCAATTTCTAGTGTGACCTCGTAAAATAGGTGGTAAAACAGGTAAAAGCAGTCCCAGTGTTACTTACTGGTTTGTTTGTTTGTTTGTTTGTTTGTTTGGTTTTCCTCTGTGTGTTAAATATATGTACTATGAATTGCATAATCTGTCAAATTTCACATTTACTAGGTCTGCACACAGGTGAGATACCTCGTTATAGTCTCGGAAAATGGGGGATGAAACGAAAACGTCCTATGAAAAGCGGTTCAAGACTATGCCTTGGAATCGTGCTTCTTTAGCCTTCGCGATAATATTGGTACTAACAGGCATTGTGAAAACAAGTCCGGCTGAAAACAAGGCCATGCTCGAACAAAGCGCCGTTCAACAAATGGACACTAATGGTAGTACAAATATGAAAGATCTGGTGGAGCGATTAAAGATGTTGGAAGAGAAGTAAGTTAAATAACGTGTATCTGTGAGAGAGATTTATACTGTAATACTTAGTAGAAGCTTACATATTAAGTAATCCCTTGATTCATGTCATCATGGCAGACTATATTCTGAATAGACGCTAGTTCAACCTTGAGTTTAAAGGGGCTATGTCAGCTAGAGAGCATGCGCTCTGAGGTTATGCAAATTACTTTCAACTGTCAAAATTCTATTGTTTTTAACGCGTGACTTTCTCCATGCTCTCTGTCACGTCCAAGGCTCCGAATTTAGAGAGGTTAACAAGCGAAATGGGTTTAGATAAGGGATACTTTTCGATAGAATTTACGGAACGTTTCTTCTCTGGTTATGCTAGATCAAGAATAAAATTGTGACGACAATTTTACTTGTAGTTTTGAAGTAAAAACGCATGCCGTTCATAAAAATTGAGCGCAAACAAATATTCAACAACAACATATTGTCTTATTCAACAAAATAAATCGAAGTTGTATCTTACAAACGAGTTACAAAAGACGCTAGACCGAAGATAAAGACCAAGACTGTTTCAAATCATTAACAATTAGACTTTTCTGTCGCTAGTGATTTTATAATTTAGATGCTGAGAGAACAAGAGACATCAAGTCTTTGTTTTGATCTTAGGGAAACACACATTTATCGCGCAAAATTTTTCGATCGTGCCGAATCACTGCGACGTCGAGAAAAACAGAACCAAGCATCATTGGTATACTACTCCACTATAAGCAGTCCGTTGATAAAAGGGACAGTAAACTCTGCTATTTTCCAACTATATGCTCGAACACAAACAGTTCAAAAACATGGCATTTACAGGATCTAACTCGTACTAAGGTGCCTCTCTAAGTCCGTTGAGAACAATCTGGACGAGCAAACGGTCGTGTTTTTCTTTGCCGTGAATCCAGATAAATACAGGAAGGAATCTAGCCGAATTTTATAATGTTTCCTTCGCCAGGAGTTTAGTTTCGTCACGAAACTCATGGCCTGATGCTCTTGTAATCGTTTACAAAAAACGGCCGCCGCCAACTCGATAGCCGCTTCATTATATGTGCACATACTTTGAGCACAAGAAAAATCCAAGAGCCAGCAGCCTCTAAAATACCTCAATAGAAAGGTTCTGAGAACTATAGGGAAGATTCCATCAAAGATTCGATCACTCATTGTGGAGTAACCGTCATTAACTCTGCCATTACAACGGCCGCTGATAAGAGGACACTGTAAATCCACGTAAAAACATTCCACAGGCAAACAATTTCAAAATAACGCCAAAAAATTATTCTGTAATCACCATAGAACGATTCTTAATACAAAACTTCGCTAACAATCGAACGATGGCTGAGATTTAGACAGATAAAAACAGCCTTCCAAAATCTCCGACACAACTTGAAAAAGTCTGGCCGACTTTTTCAAGTTTGTTTTCATTGGCTCGCGCATGCGTGTTGGGTGACATAGCCCCTTTAAGTTGATCAATTTTTATAAAGAGACAAAACTTTTGTAAATGTTCTGTAAATATGAAATGTGCATAAATTAAGTAAGTAGTTTCTTGTAAGTTTCACGGCGGTAAATGACAAATTTGTCTTTCCATTTTAAATTAAAGAATGTTTGCATTTGACTTTTTCAGATTACATGACTTCAACAAAACGGTTGGCGAAAGATGCCGTTCTCTATTACGAGGTCAGCAGTAAATACAAGGGTTATTACTTATCAGTGAGTAAGGCCGGGGGAGGGTGTATTTTGAAGAGAGGTGCTGTTGAATTGGTAGAGGGTGGGTCAAAACAGTTGTGCATTGGTTGATATTAAGCACTGGAAGCCACCTAGTCTCAGAACCTCCAATATGGTTAAATCTAAGGACTTAATCAATCATAGGAGTGCAATTGCTTTAAGATCAGGTAACAGTTTGACAAGAAACCAACTTATTATTGTACCGTATAAATTACTGGTATTGTAGTTGACGGTACGCAAAGCTAGGTTTCTACATGAGTAAGGTATGCTTACAGGTAAGCCCTCACTGTTACTATAACCTGCACATGGCAAAGGGATTCCATTCTGCACTTGGGTTTATCTGTGAATATCTCGTTGGTCAGTGGTCGCTTGGTCAAAGCCCCAAGGCTTAAGCGGTTTTGCTAGGCTGTCATGATCCCCCCACAGTTACATCTTTTCGTTTTTTGGCATCTTTTGCTGCCATACTTAGTATTAAAGGGGCTATACATCACGCGGATGTTGCTGTTTTATTAAAAACTGAATCATTGGATAATGTAATTCTAGAGCTCTGATTGGCTTAGCCATCATGGTATATGAGCCATTGCGATATTCCTAGACTTTCACTCAACTAAACAGAGACAGCAATTGGCTGATTCTTGGTCACATGGCCTTGACTAAAATCAAATGTATTCCGATCGTGATACATTAGGTAATGTACCCCGCTCGGGCTTCATTACAGCACGTGATCAAAGCATGGTGGAAAATGGCGTGACAGAAAGCGTGAAAAACAACAGAAGAGTTCACGCTCATAGTTGCATCATGCCGGGTAATCAGGGTAAGATGGCAGGAAACTCAAAGATTTGTATTGGAATTCAAAGCCAGCTAATTCTTCCTGAGTTCATATATTTGATCCTTTCTCTTTGAAAAGGGTAACTTACGTGTTCAACTGAAATAATACACTAAATCTGAAGTGCAAAGAAGTACGTGATCAGTTTTAGAAAACCTTGATTTTCCCGATACATTTTCTGTAATTTTATTTGATACTGTCGAATTACAGAATTGAAAATGTATGGGAAAATCAAGGTTCTCTAACAACTGATCACGGACTTCTTAACACCAACTCTACGCGTCTGCTCAAAATTAAAAACAAGCTGAAAATCCGGTTTTTTTACAAATAAAGTCTGGAAGAATTCTCGATATTTTTTTTGAGGGCGTTTTTAATAAAACAATTATTCCACTCGCGATTGTTGGATATGAGATGATTACAGCCAACTCGGTGCTACGCGCCTCGTTGGCTTTTAGCCAACTCATATCCAAAGCGCACTGGTTAAATAATTGTTAATTAGCCCATGTATGTCCATCCTTATCAGCCGCACCGAAAAATGACAGGAAACAGTTTCAATGCCTCAATGTAGTCTTAATTAACAAACCTGGGCCATTATTTTTAGAATTCAATAGCTGCCAAAAAAGTCCTACTAGCTTTTAAAGAGATAGCAAATAGCGTGAAATAGCGCCTTTAAAGAGCAGTTGTCTGTAAGCGCATTGTGCTTGTCTTATTTGTTGAGCAGAAACGTTGAGCAGCGAGGTCTAGATCCGTCTATTTGTATGCATCTAAGGTTGAATACTTGTTTCGCTTGAATTTTTAGGTCGAGATGGAAGAGATGGATTACCTGGACCTCCCGGTCCACCTGGGAAATCAGGCCCTGCCGGTTAGTTTATTATTTTTCAACTGCAGATTGAACAGTTAGTTAATTAGCTTTGCCAGTTCTGTAATAATAAGTAAAAATAGTAATATGTTTCCAACTCGATCCATATGACTGTCACGTTGAATTTGATGTTACATAGAACAAAAACTGCAACAACAAATTAGTTAGTTCATACTTAATAAGAAGTGCTTTCTACCACGTTTTGTTAGAGAAAAAGGAACGGCTCTATCATATTCGTTGTTTAACACGTCGAAAAACGGTCGCGATTTTAGGGAGTTATAATCGGATTTATAAGTCTACCATGCGCTCTTTCATCGTCTGCACATTCTTGACAGGCGATCACGTGTAGAAAACGGGTTTGACCAGATCTCGCCTTCGGCTTCATCAACTGGGTACGAGATTTAATTCAGGATATGATAGCCATGCTTATTTCAATGCTGAATAACCCTTCAAACGTCTTTTGTTCCTCCAGGAAGGGACGGTAGAGACGGAAGAGAGGGTCCTAAGGGACCTCGAGGACTCGCGGGACCAAAAGGTATGATCCGTTGGGCAGAGCTAGTAGGGAACTTAAGCAAAGGCTTTTTTGAGCGACCCACGTTAACAGGAAGTGCACATTTTACATTCCTGAACAGTGGTTTTGTCCAAATTTTCAGTGAAATTGCCTCTACAAGTGTAAAGAAACTAAGTAATACACATTTTATAGCGTCAAGGCATATAAAATTAAAAGGGAAAGTCTTCATTTCCGGTTGACGGGGAAGGTCTTGTGACAGGCTCCCTCAGAAAATCTTTAGAAACGCTAACGAAAATAATATTTTCAACACTCCTCATAAGGTTTGTCTTTGGAAAGAGAAACCAATATATTTCAATTAAGAATTATTTTCTCAACTAATTTTGAGTAAAAATGATTCTAGTCAAGTATTGTCTTGCCTCCTGCTAGCAACGCTGTGAAATGCGTTATTTATGAAATATCCCTTAGAGTTCGTAACGCAGAATTATCTTTTTGGCTCCACGATTTAGGCATAAGAACTATTCATCTTTTTCGTGTTCATTAGGACCAGTAGGTAGCACTGGAGCTATTGGCCCTCAGGGTCCCCCCGGACCACCAGGAGAGAAGGGAAAGGGACTGTCTGGGGTTAAATACGTTCGCTGGGGAAAAACCAAGTGCTCTGGAGATGCTACGACCGTGTACAGTGGTAAGGGTGGACGACTGCATATATTTGATCGTCTACTCATCTATAACTTCAATCTAATTAATTCATCGAATTAGTTTATCATACGTAAGATAGCAATTTTGCATGATGTCTGGTTTACGAGTGTGATTTACTTATAAATTGATATCCTTTTCTATATAGGGCGGTGGTAAGAAATTCTGTATGACAAGTATATACTGAATTATTTATTAAGATTAAAGTATTTTTTTGGCTGTCTGTTTTAGAATTTTTTAGTTTGGAAGACCTGGACCCAATAAAGCATGAGGATGATATTTTGTACAGGCGGAGGAGTTCAATTCAATTTTTTTGGTGGCCATCACCGGCTATTTCAGATGGATAAATAAACTGCGCTTTTATCGGTTACTTCAATTCTGTTTGCTAACGGATTTAAAACTGATGTTTTCTCCGTGAACGCGCACCAAGTAATCTAAATTACTTTTTGCATGTCTCCATGTTTTCTCTTATAATTAGTTAACTTATCAGACATCGTTTGCTACCTTTGCTCGATCAGGCATAATCTAGTGCAAATCGAATTCTCACGCAAAGAATTTTTAAGGAGAAGTTAGTTCTGGAATCATGGTTATTTTTTGCTTCTTATTAGGAATCATGGGTGGAGAGCATTACACTCACTCTGGAGGCGCAGCGAACTATCTTTGCCTTCCAAAGGTTCCAAAGTACGATCGGTACAAAGATGGCGCTCAGCACGGAGGATTGATGTATGGCACTGAGTACGAACTGTCGTTCAACCCTTTTGACAAAACCCTCCAAGACCACAATGCAGCTTGTGCCGTCTGCTATGTCGAGTCACGTGGCTCAATGCTAATGATGCCCGCACGAAATGATTGTCCATCCGGATGGACCGAGGAGTATCATGGGTACCTGATGACTGAACATTACACCCACAAGAGTCAAAAGGAATTCGTCTGTATTGACAGAAACGCGGAATACGTCCCTGGAACCCAGGCGAACACGAATGGTGCCTTGCTGTACTTTGTTGAAGGGATGTGTGGAAGTCATTTGCCGTGTGGTCCATATGTTTCAGGTCGAGAGTTGACTTGCGCTGTGTGTACCAAGTGAAAGAAGGACTTGGCCTTTCTTCATCATGCTTAACTGACAAGCATTAAAAAAAAAAACGCTGTTGATTAGAAGAAATGTTTGAGATAGTCTACACACATAATGCAGCTCATTTTCTATTGTATTAGTTTGTGGACACGTACAAATGAAGCTTGCAAGTAGTTCAAAATAATGTAGTAAAAGTGAAAGCATTAGCTGAACTTTTCATTGTCTTTTTTAATTATGGACTTTCTGTTTCCTTACAACATATATGATATCAATTCTACGTCTCCCTTGCCAAATGATAGGCTAGTACAGAGTTCACTCAGCCGTATTGTCCCAAACTAAGTAGGAAATTATTCAGAAACTGAACCCTCCTGAAATTTACTATTTGATTAGGTAGTGGTACACTATTGTTTATTTTGGGCTTTGGGACAGTGGCTTAATTAGCACCCCCGTCTTATTCCAGAACTTCTATCCAAAACTGACTTCTAATGCACGGGCTCAGTTTGCATGCCATGGATGCCATGGACGATGACTTTAAAACCCGAGCAAAGAATTGCATAAAGCCATCATCAGTCTTGGATTACATAACGTAATTATTAGAGATTGTCATCTTGGTTTGCATGGCCTGAATAAACAGGATCAGCACAATTGGTTAGGGTTCGGCCTTCTTTGCCTAAGGTTCCGAGTTCATTTCCAGGTGTGACCTCCAATGCGCGTTTCGACTTCTTTCCGTTCCTTAGCCTGAGTATCAGCGAGTTATATTTTCCCGTTCCTTGTATATAAATATCCGTAAAACGGAACGCTGATTTATGGAGCATGGAGTGTAAATAGAGGATTTTACACGGTGGCGCGAAGATATGAATTTTGTTTTCGAGTGGCAAAACAATATTTTACGAACGAGGGCAGCGAGTGAGTAAAATATTGTTTTTGCCACGAGAAAATAAAATTCATATCTTCAAGCCGCCGTGTAATGTTCTTTTTATTATATAGACAAAAAGATAGAGGGAAATTACCGAAATTACGTCATCGATAAACTCACGGGTGAGATTATGGAAAATGAACCACTTGGGCCTCGGATGTAGTTTTTATGAATTTTACGAGTGATATATTTTCAAGTAAAACACTCGTGTCTATATAATAAAATGTACGAGCGCACCGTTACGGTAGGCCTCAGACTTTCCAGTGCGATTATTAGAGACCTTAAGATTGAGGTTTTTCGCCATTTCCCACGAACCACGAACGTCAATAAGTCAGGATTGCGGTTTGAGGTTCACATTTGTACGGCTAGACCACGCTCCAGAGGTAAGTGATTTACCGCAAGGTTTTTTGCATCCTAAAACATCACAATCCCATGTTTGAGAAGAAATACGACTTTTGCTTATTGGTTATATCAACTTTTGTTTCAAAAAACGTAATTTTGAAGACAATTTCTCAGCTAAAATAGAAGTAAGTGGATGAATGAAAACAAACATGGCAGCCGCGAGCTACCACCCGCGAATCTTAAGTGCCAAATATGGGCAAACGGCTAACGTAAAACCGTTAACCGCAAACCTCAGTTTGACGGCCGCGGTAAAGTGACCAAACCTCGATCTTAATTAAGGTCTCTATAATTTGTTACGGGTCATCGGCGTAAAATAAGGAACTATACGGAACTATACGAACCTTTACTTTGTATGGACCTTGGAAATTATTTTTAAAGAAAATTATTAGTCAATGACCTAGGTGAATCGCAGGAAAAAAAAAATCCTAGCACTCCCAATAGTAATCGAACCTATATGACCTACTGGTTATTAGTCCAAATCCTCTGGTTACCACTAAGCTAGAGGAGCTGATTCTTGGGAGCTAAGGCCACTAAACGTAGGTTCATGTGACAAACATCCTGCATACATGTACTGCTAGGACTAGAATGTCGATGTGTGCTTACACGCAATGATAGACTGAATGTGATGGTGTTGATTTAAAGATGTTTATTCAGTCAATGACACGGGTGGCTCGGAAGAAATAATCAGAGTGCTAGTCTAACCTATGATCTTCTGGTTACTAGTCAAGATGCTCTATCACTTAGACCTATAGGAGATTCTTGAAAGGTAAGGCCGGTAAATATTTATTAATACGTTTCTTCTACGCTTATCTTCTCGAAGCATCTGCTAACCTGACACTCGTTAAAACTTTCTTGGCTGGCATTTTCAAAGCGAAAAAAAAAAAAAAAAAAGACTTG
>NC_133202.1:32822946-32837946 GCF_958299795.1 Porites lutea
AAGTGTCAGAAGCCACTTTGTCTTAAAACCAGAATTAAATCTACCATCAGGTCTTCTTAGGAGCATCTTAGGACAAGAGATTACCACCCACGAATCAGCCTGATTTGTTGCGAGACAGGTTTGAACGTGGGTGGTAATTGCGCAACATAGCTTTGCAACTCGATTTGCAGAAATATTGAAAAACAAATTGCTCGTTTTTGTTTCAAGTTTTTCCTTAGCTTTGAAATATAAAAGTTCTAGCATATTTTTATGTTTCTTCAGGTAGGGACGGTAGAGATGGAAGAGTGGGTCCCCGGGGACTTCGAGGACCCCCGGGACCAAAAGGTATGATCTGTGCTGCCTAGAGCAGATTAACCGGGCATATGATACGAGAGGTATAATTATGTGCACCATAAATTATTGGCCAAACATAAGTTGTTGAGCATGAGGTTTTCTCTGCGCAACTGACACAAAAATACCTGTTATATGAAGATCACTTTATGTAAATGTAATGGGAAAAATTATTTAATATCTGATGTGGCACGGAATGTAACAAAGGTAGAACTATGCACATAACAAATAGAGCTTACAATAGTTTGTGGGAAAATACAGTGCCGGCCAAAGATCTTACCACCATTCAGTTCGCTTACGGAAACCTGCCTTAACTAGACCTTCCGCCCTTCTCTGAATTCATTCATTTGTCCCCTGCAATTGTAGTAGATAAACAAGTTCAGATTATTTTGACTCCTAGTGTATTACCGCACACCCTTACTCTCTTAATAACCTTTATTAATAGTTCTCGAAAGTCGAAGGAACGTCGTTTAACGATCAACGTGTAGCGGCTAAGTTTATCATTTTAGCACTTTGGAAGATTAAAATAAAGGGATGGCATGAACGTGAATCATGAACGTCTAGTAAACAATAAAATTGGAAAGTAGTTTCTACAGTTTTTAAGCAATCGTTTTGTTTTGTTTTGTTTTTGTTTTTTTGTTTTTTGTTGTTGTTGTTGTTTTTTTATGGTAATGATAATCGAAAATATTTTATTGATAACGTACTAACTATTAAAATTAATCCTATTTACAATTAATTCACTCTAAAAACACTATTTCGTCAAAACACTATTTACAATTCCTTTCGTTAAAAAAAACACTTAGTTTTGATTACAAAAGAAAAATTCATTTCATTAATCAAAAATTATTCAAATTAAGAACATTTCGTTTCAATTAAAACAATTCATTTCGAATAAAGAAAGAAGAAACTATTTTTAAGGTCAATTGCATTCTTACTAAGATAATCACTAAAAAAACACTAAAAAAGAGGAAAACTAAATAGCGTTCACAACGTGTTAATGACGAATATTTGCCATTTAAAAGTAAGGAAACACATCAATAGTCCGATTGAATAGCTCCTTCAACATCTTCGACGTCAATATCAACATTCTTAATGTCACATGGTACTGTTCTTGTCCTGAGCCTCTAAGACAAAACCAACGCAGATCTCAAGAGTGCGAATGAGGTTCTGGTTCTGATCCATGAGATGGTTTCGGCATACTGCTCGCATTTTTTTATGGCAATCAGCTGTGCTAAGCGGCTATGATACATCAAGCACTTCTTTCCCATTCCGCCAGTTGTGGTGAAGACAAAGGTGTCAGGGGCACCCAACGAGAATATAGTTCAAAACCACTTAAACATAGCATTGTTAAACGTGTTTTAGTTTTTAAACGTTGGATATGGGCATATTTTTATCCCCTATAAATTTTTCATCTGTTCGGATTTCCTAGCTGAAAGTCTAGTGATCCGAAAATTATAGGGATCAAAACTTACCTGTTCGAAAATTTCAGCCAGAAAAAAGGCTCCCGAAAATTTTAGGTGACCTTTTTAGGGTAAAAATCCGTTGAAAATGGGCAATTTTACCATTTTTTAGATGTTCGAAAATCCTAGGAGAGGCAGGCAAGCAAGAAATTTTACAACAAATGTTCCGAAAATTCTAGATCTCAAATCGTCTTCCGAACAGATATTTTTCCGAAAATTGTCGTTGGGTGCCTCTGAGGTGTAAATGTTCCATTCTCGATGTCCAGGACTCTCTTTGAGTAGAGACGCTTTTTCTCGTTCTCATGGATACAATAAATTTGTTGTGACTCTAGGTCCCTATACGATACAGTATTAGGGTGACAGGCCCTCACATCGATGAACGCTGATCGATGTCGCTCCCAGAAACCACGCACCTGAATATCTAACCTCGCATCCTGAGCTTTGTTAGATCCTCTGTTTAAATGTTCGCCGGAGATGTGTTATTTTATTTTATTAGAAATCTCACTCGTTCGCTCCGCTCACTAGCCTACACCGCTGACGAAACTAAACTCTGCCGATTAAGTCCGTTTGCCAAACAGCACCGAAATTCTTTTTCTGAGCCCCCAGCTGTGTACCAGGATTTGAGTACGCGCACCATGATTGGTCTGTAAAAAATGCCATAGTCGATTTGCCAAACAAGATGACAGCTCACGGCGTAAACATAATAGCGTACTCGCGTACTTTCCAAGAAGTCCTGTACATGTGGATTCATATGTAATGTAATGAGTAGAATATGATCCATTCATCCTTTTCATGTTCCCCAGGAGATGTTGGTAAAACTGGAAGTGTTGGCCCCCAGGGTCCCCCCGGACCACAAGGAGAGAAGGGAAAGGGACTGTCTGGGGTGAAATACGTTCGCTGGGGAAGGACCAACTGCTCTGGAAATGCTACGACGGCGTACAGTGGTAAGGTTGGGTATTTATTTATTCATTTAATAAATTGCGTCACATTGTATGTCATAGAGAAGAGATCATTTTAAGAATAACTTACTTTCTTTCATTTGACTAAAATTATATGACATAAAAGAAATAGCTGTGATATGCGTCAACTTGGATCAGGTAAGAATTACAGTCGACTCTCTCTTAATGGACACCTCCATAAAATTGACACCTCGGTAAAACGAACCCATAGAGTTGGTCACTACCTTCACATACTCCTTTTTTACTCTCTATAAGACGAACACCACGCTTTATCTGTATGTCCATTGGGCCATCCTTAAAGAAGTGATGGCAAGGCTTGAGAGAGGATATGGATTACTGGCTGTCTTCAATTTCTCTTTAATAGCCAGGGGCACCCAACGTCAATTTTTGGAAAATATCTGTTCGGAAGACTATTTGAGATCTAGAATTTTCGGAACATTTGTCGTAAAATTTCTTGCTTGCCTGCCTCTCCTAGGATTTTCGAAAATCTAAAAAATGGTATAATTGCCCATTTTAAACGGATTTTTATCCTTAAAAGGTCGCCTAGAATTTTCGGGAGCCTTTTTTCTGGCTGAAATTTTCGAAAAGGTAAGTTTTGATCCCTATAATTTTCGGATCTCTAGACTTTCAGCTGGAAAATCCGAACAGATGAAAAATTATTAGGGGATAAAAATATGCCTATATCTACCGTTTAACAACTAAATTGCGTTAAACAATGCTATGTTTAAGTGGTTTTGAACTATATTCTCGTTGGGTGCCTCTGAATAGCATCCACTCGCGCAATGTTAATGGTCTTAATGTCATGGTGGGATCGAAACCCACCAACCATGAGCGAGGTTTGTGATACACCAATCTCTAACAACCACGGTGGTACAAATAGTTCAACTCAGTAAATCGCCACTATCGCCTGATGAAGACCTGCAGTGTGCGGTCGAAACGTCGCCATCAATACCAAAAAGTGACAATCGTGAGACAAACGATAAAAACTAAGCCTGAATAGTGCTTTTTTCGCTACTTGAACAGCGTCTGCAAAGCTTGTTTGAAGCCTTTAATTACTTAGCCAGAAATGATCTCTCAAACGTCAAATTTAATTTACCTCTCACTTCCTATTAGGTAGAATAGGTGGAGGGCATTATACTCACCGTGGAGGCGGAGCAAACTATCTTTGCCTTCCAAACACTCCAAAGTACGACAAATACAAACCAGGCAATCAGGGTACAGCATATGTGTTCGGCGCTGAGTACGAAGTGTCACTGTTTAACCCTTTTGAGGAAAATGTCCATGACCACGACGCACCTTGTGCCGTCTGCTTTGTCGAGTCACGTGGTTCGATGCTGATGATGCCAGCACGGAACGACTGTCCCAGTGAATGGACCGAGGAGTATCATGGGTACCTGATGACTGAACATTATAATCACCAGAGTCAAAAAGATTTCATCTGCGTTGACAAAGATGCTGAGTATATCCCTGGCAGCCAAGCGAACCTGAATGGTGCATTGTTGTACCCGGTGGAGGGACATTGTGGCACATTACCGTGTGGTCCATATGTTCAAGGTCGAGAGTTGACTTGCGCTGTGTGCACCAAGTGAAGGATCTAAGGACTGTCCTTTCTACATCAACAACAAATGATTTAAAAAAGTAAACTGTGATGATTTGAAAAAAGTAGTTCAGATGCCATGTTGACACATAATCAGTTCGTTTTAAATTGTTTGCGTCTAGGCACAACTGCAACTTGCAAGTAATACAAATAATGATCAGCTGAAATACTTGAACATTGTTTTTAAGGAAAAGTAATATGCGAGTCTTTCCCATGTGGTCTCATGAAGGGATTTTTACAATCAGCGTTACATAGTAACCACATTCTTTAGGTCCCCCAGCAGTATATCAAATGTTGGTCAGTCTTTTATACATGCTCATACAGGTAGGTACAATAATAATTTTGACCCGCTTATTTTGGCAATTTTCCTAGCCATTATACATGTATACCCAAAGCTGAAGACATCTGAGGCTGCCCTTGCATAAGAAACCCAGCCAGACCGGGGTAGACCGGGGTCAAGGGGGATATTTTCCATGATACAGAGCTGGATCAGTAGCTTGCAGGAATTTAGACTCTCAATGATATCTATTTTGCATGCTTTATTAAATTAGACTATTATTTTAGGTAATCACTCAAGTTACCTTTGAAAATCAAGATATTATATATCACCTCTAATGTCATGTAATTAATTCTCAAGGTTGTCAAGAAGTTTCATTAGGCTCAAAATAGAGAGGTTGGTGCTGAATTTTAAGTATCACATACAGCTGTAATGATTACAGTAGAAGTGGGTATAACTATAGATGATGGCGGTCTATAAAGGACACCGACCAGAAATTTTGATCCTTGTGAAGGGATAATGATTTCGCATCAAAATACTTCGCAGTCCGTCTCAAAATCCAAACGTCTTACACAACCTAGCTCAATATTACAAGCGAGCAGAATTCCACCTCCGTGCCTTGTGCGATCGCGTCGATGGACCTGAAAGGAGCGAGTAGATATTTCGGTGCTCTCAATTAACTGATCAAGCCATGTTTCAGTTATGGCTACTAGGTCACATGTTTTGTAGGTCAGCCCACTGATCAGTTCTTGTCCCTTATTAGCCACACTCCTGGCATTGAGAGACCAGCACGACAGTTTCGGCTTGCGAGTTGGTTTATTTTCCCCGCGAGAATTGCGCCTTAGGACAGGACTTGGGTTTGGATGTATATATCCCCTGTTATACTACTACATGAGAAATTTCTGCAATTTGATTGGCTTAAACTAGTGGTATTTCAGCTTAATTTGAAATACCTACATGTGAAAATTACAATCCTTTTGTGGGTAGTAGTATAAACAAATAATAGCATGATTTGTACGTGATATTTGGCATAAATACCACTTGTGATATTTCAAAATTGTCTCAAATTTCACTCGCCTAAAGGCTCGTGAAATTACGTATAACAATTTCGAAGTATCACTTGTGGTCTTTATGCCAAATATCACTACAAATCATGCTGTTACCTAAACAAATAGCATAGCTATGTAATTGGAAGCCAGCGAGCGAATTACAATAGTAATTCAACTTGCCATCGTGGTAGCTTCAGCGACGAGAACGAGGAATTGATAAAGAACAAAAATGGAGGTGTTCAGATTTCTCAAGGTCGATTGTAATAAGTATGTTTTTGAAAGATTCTTTCTTCGCACTCAGCGAAAAATGCACATGTGGAGGAAATTTGCCGTGCGGTCCATATGTTTCAGGTCGAGGGTTGACTTGCGCTGTGTGCACCAAATGAGAGAAATCTAAGATTGGCCTTCATTTCATTTCAAAACAAGTACTGGAAAAAAAAACGCTGTTTATTTGAGGAAGTAGTTCAGATAATGGAGGCATATAATGCAGCTCCTTTCCATTTGCTTCAATCGGTAGACAAATGCAAATGTAGCACAGTTAATGCAAGTAACACATTGAAATAAAGGTAACATGGAAGCACCGGAAATTTTCCACCGTTTCTTTTTTAATTAGTTATTTTAAGTTTTCTGTACGGCGACCTGGGGAAACTCAGTATATCTAGTTTGTAACTGCACTAACGATCCAAATTCACAGTGATTTCGGTTCTTCTTGTTCACACTATCCGCGTTTGTTTAGCTGTAGAGTAGATCCAATATAAGTTGGTCTGAAATGTCATCCGTCTCTTCGCCCTACTCCCTTCACCCCTCCCCCCAAAGGGCCGCCCATTGGGAGGTGGGGCGAACAGACAAATGACATTTCAGACAAATACGAGTTGGTTATAACCAACTTATTGCCGCCTCGTTGGCTTAGTGCGCTTGAGGAATAATTGCTGTTCATGGAGCCATATTGGGGAAATAGGCAGATCATTCCCCACAAGGAAAAAAACACGTAAATAATGTAAAAACAGAAGCGAAAGGTTCCAGGATTGCCAATCATTCTTGGTCCTACAACCACGATATTGATTTAGAAAACACCTTCATTATTGCCAAAGGGAATTTTAGAGTTAGAAAGTTTTTGGACTTCTGGTACACTATGAAAATATCCGATGCGGACAATAACTCTTGCCTTCTCCCAAGAGAGGAGAAGTCGTGACGTCACGTAGCCGTATACGTAGTAGCAAAATTTCTTGATGACAACAAAACTGAAAACGTCACTTTAAAATTAAAAAATGAATTCGCACTGGTTTAAATTGTTTCATTTATTTTGTCAAATGTTGCGGAAATTTTGTTAGGTTGAATCCGAAACTGACCGTATCTAAGTTAAGGAAAAGAAAAAGAAAATGTTTGTGTTCAGTGTGTGTATCCGTGACTCCATAAAGTGGGAGCGTGAAGTTAGAAACGTTCATATCGCAGTCTCTTGCAACGACGGTTAAGAAATAATCGAAAATGTACAAAAAAACGTGATGCTCGTGCAAAGTTGTTGTTTTGCTAATATAAACCTATTGACTTTTTGCTTTTCTCGATGCAAATTAGTAGGTCCAGTAGCCTGAGAAGGGGTCGCCAGGAAAACATATTACGATACTAAAAAGACCGCGTTCGTTGTGTTTGCCATTTTGGACTGTTCGCAAGTTTGCCCAAAATGAAAAGTGGGGAAACTGTTCCCCACCCCTCGCCCTCGCATCTCCTTTCGCGTGCGGCTCTCTTGGGAATTCTCGCGACTTCCCCAAATGGAGAACTTGCTCGCAGGCTAGTCTAATTTCTGCGCATGCATTATTTACCGCTACATGCACATGTTTTCTCGCACGAATTGAACCGTTAATTAGGCTAATTCTTGTTAATGGGTTTCTTTCTGATTCCGTTTAGATCAACTCGTGTGTACATAATATACTAAAAACAATTATTATTTTCAATCTCGGGGAATCTTGGCGTTACGCCAAGATTCACCGAGATTGAAAATAATAATTGTTAAGAAAATTAACATCTCCGCACCGCGTTCAAGTCAATATTTTGCCACTATCCTCCCACGTTGAACCCCTTGAGTGATCCCGTTACTTAATGAATTGAAATCAGCTTTGCAGAAGAAAAAGGTTACGATCTTTGTAGAGTATGAATTTGAACATAGTGTTATTTCATCCCCTAATTTTCTTTATTTTGACATCCGCCATCCTTAGTTGATCAAATGTGTTTATTTTGCTTATTATTATCTTTTTAAAACACTATTTGCTGCTATTTGGGGGAGGACCTTAAAAGAATCCCAATCAAAATAGGGTAGAGCTTTCATGGAATTTTGAAATTAAAAAAAAAAGAAAGAAAATTGCAGCCAAAAAACTAAGCAAACTAAATTAATTTGAATGCCTTCGTTCGATAAGTTCTGTAATTGTTTATGTAGGTTTGACAATTACAAACGTAAATGAGAGTTACTATTCCGTAATCGTCACTAAGCATAAAAATTAGGCCTATATATATATATATATATAATTTTTTTTTTTTTTAATTTTTCCATGTTTTGAAAAGTCATGCTATGACTCCTTTGTTTTGTTATTTATGAATAATGGCCTGTTAATCTTCTACTATGTATCAGTGACCTCCCTTATCCATAGCAAGAGTTTTCCGGGCAGTGCATTGGTTTGTAAATCTCGCAAGGAAATCAGGCTTGTTTTTTCTCTCTTGCTTAATGTCACTTTGCGATATCAATTTCTTTGAACTCAGCGTTTCTCCCTTCGTCCCGGAGTTTGTCATGAAAAACCTCTGAGAGCATTAGGGGGAGAAAAAAAACTTCAAAAGAAAGAGACAGTCTTGGAGAAATGAACGGAAGTCGTTGAAAAAATCTCCATAGAACTTCTCTGCGTATAAGTTCAATATAACCGCCTGTGGAAACGTGACTCATGCTCAAATGTTCATTGTTAAATCAATGGCCGATACGTTACCTAACCATTATCAACAAATTAACCTTTAATAAATAAAGCTGTATTAGCACAAGACTTAAAAGATCGTAATTATTCTTTCTTTCTAACGTACGTTTACTTAGTTTATGCTCCATTAATGACGAAAACAGCTTAAAGTGGTTTTCATTTAAGTTAAGCTGCCAGTTGCGATAAGAAGCCCTGTCTCAGTTCAGGCGTTAAAAAGAGAAGACTTTTCGAGTCAGATCTGAAACTAAGAAGAAAAAAGTCTGAAAAGAAAAACAGGTAAGCAATTTAGACAAAGAAGATTTTTCATCTGGCTCAACCTTACGAGATTTTTTTCCGCGAAAATTTTAGATTCTGATGCCTTTTTGCACGACGAATAATTCTATAAAATGTCATCTTAAACCCTTAAATTCATTTTATGTCAGAATTGACCCGCTTAATTTTCATATTCTCGCCTCTCTTGGTTCAATACATTCTCAATGATCAGAGGTGGATCCAGGTGAAGGGTAGAGGGGGTTGCAAGCCCCACTTTGGGAAGTTTTCAAACTTGTCTGGCTGCCCATGTCTACCCCTTTTTCATACCCAAAATAGTATTATAAGCTATAATATAAGTTCCAGTCCAATCGATCATTACAAGAAGACTGTAGTTATTCCTCTTCTTGACTCTTTAATCATCCAAATGCACGATCGATTTTCTGACGAAGATCGCCACGCCCGCCATCTGCTTTGTCTCGTGCAGTCGATTATAGTGAAAAAGGCACTGCAGCTGGATGATGAAGTAGAAGGCATGCTGTTCTGGGAGAAAGATATTCAATTTCTCAAATCCCTTAGTGGAAATGAGGTACATAGATCGAAAACACTCTGGCGGTCAACAGACAGGAAGCTTCCACTTGGTGTTTGCAACGAAGATGCTTTTCCAACGGCATCTGTCGCCTTCTGGTCATTGCCTGCACCCAACCGACCACAAGCTGAGAAGCTGAGCGATCGTTTTCACTAATGAAATGAATCAAAATCTGCTCTAGGTCAACAATGCCTAAACAGCGATTCTCTGATCTCGCAGTGATCTCAATGTATAGTACTACTTCGAGAGATTCGAACGTCCTTGTAAAGGCTCATCCAAGAAGGCTCCAGTGAAAAGCCTCTTGGAGCAGGGAACCAGCAACGAAAAATCAAAGGACCCTGCCTTTACTGGGAATGGGTTAACTGACAGCCAGTTGTTTATAATTGAAATGCAGTTATTATCGCGTAAGCGTTCCGGATAGCCGGCTGTCAATAATATTTCTAAAAAAAATTCCTTTTGGATGAAGCTGTTTGACGCAGTGGTTCAAATTCAAGGCCTTACTTGCAATTGGTGTTGATTGTAAGTGTAGATATATTGCGAGGGAAGCCTCCCAGTCGTCTATTTCAAAGCGTTAAAAGGGAGGTCGTGAGTTTTAATATCTGCTTTTAGTAACAGAAAAGCAGGTAAGCCGTTCCATAAGAAAAAATTTCCAGGTCTAGTTTAGCTTCACGAGATTTGAATTTTCGTGACAACATTTCAAATCCTAAGCTAGGCGTTGTTCAGCAAGTTACGAATCTTTCAGTGAGTCTAAAGCCATAAAATCAAGTTTTAACGAATTGCTCGGTCAGATTAAATACTTACATTTACAAAACCAAGATTCCTGTGAAATTTGTATGTTTCATATTTTCCCGAAGATATCTGAGACAGATAAAAGCTGTTGCGGCTTGGTTCTCTGTTTTCTTGTTTCCTACCCTTTTAGATCACGTGATGAGTTTTTTTTGTTGTCGTGCGGAGTTACTCGAGATATCAGTTGGAGCGATTCACACGAAGTAACGACGTTTTAACGCTTGACAACGTATATATACCCTTGTTTGTACGGATTGCTTGGTCTTGTCCGACGTATGTATATCCTTGGTTGTACGGATCGGTTTGTTTCGTCCAAATAAAGTGTTAGCGCCTGTTTACAAGTGGATTTGCACCTTACAAAAGCCGTTACCTTAACCAAAGAGATCAATCCGAGTGATTACGTAATTCTGCAGGTCTAGGTTAGAGATTCTCAGAGACAAAAAAAAAAAAGCAACGGTAGTACTCTTAGTTTTTACAATGGCCACTTTTGACGGAAGAGGTCTATTTGGTGGTAACATCTTCAAAAATCCAGCGCAATATATTTTCAAGATTTTACATTGAGCGATAAAAACAAGCAAAAATATCATGTTTTCGGCAATTTCTATTGTGACCTCGTAAAATAGGTGGTAAAATTAACAGGTAAAAGCATTCCCAGTGCTACTTACTTGTTTGTTTGTTTGTTTTCTTTTGTGTGTTAAATATGTAATATGAATTGCATAATCTGTCCAATTTCAAATTTACTAGGTCTGCACACAGGTGAGATACCTCGTTATAGTCTCGGAAAATGGGGGATGAAACGAAAACATCCTATGAAAAGCCGTTCAAGACCATGCCTTTGAATCGTGCTTCTTTAGCCTTCGCGATAATCTTGGTACTAACAGGCATTGTGAAAACAAGTCGGGCTGAAAACAAGGTCATGGACGAACAGAGGGCCGTTCAACAAATGGACACTAATGGTACGAATATGAAAGATCTGGTGGAGCGATTAAAGATGTTGGAAGAGAAGTAAGTTAAATCACCTGTATTTGTTCAACTGATTCCATTCACCAACGGACTTATTCCAGTGTCAAAATGGTCAGTACTTCTACTAATTATGGAGATTTAGGCCTTTTTCAAACGTCGTGCTACTGCCGTGCTATGGTGGCTCGACTCTATCTCGACTGCAGCACGACACTAGTACGACTTGGTTTCAGTCGTCGAATTTAATTCAGTTAAATACAACAGCTGTTGCCGAGAACAAAACACAGCAATAAAGAAACGGTTCAGCAAACTTTTAAATGTATTCTAATGCATTTGTAATTTATGAATAAATAATATTGAGTTCGGCACGACGGTAGCACGACTTTTGAAACCAAGTCGAGCTATACTGCCGTGTAGCACGGCAAGTTTTGCCGTGCTACACGGCAGTAGCAAGACTTGGTTTCAAACGTCGCGCCACTGCCGTGCTAAAGTCGAATTTAATTCGATCAACTGAGTTCGGCACGGCAGTAGCACGAAGTTTGAAAAGGGCCTTATACTGTTACACTTGGCAGAAGCTTATATATTTTAACTGACCGGTCCACTGCGTTTCGGGTCGGAAAATCAGTTTCCTTTGCACATGAATTTATCTTGGTCCAAAAGTAATTGAAACCGCACTAGTCTTTGAAAATATTTCAAAATAAAATTTTTCGGGGGGAAAATCACTTCAGCGCCCAGCGGCCAAATTTTTGCAGTGACAAAGAGTAAAAATAGCGCATATTGTCGAGTTCACCACTTCAAATTTTTTCACTTTCAACGATATTTTCTCACTTCCTAGGATTAAATTGGTCCTTAAATGTAGTAAAGCACACAATTTTGGTCCTTCAAAAGAAACTGATATGTACTAACTATTTTTTGTTTTACACCCACTTTGCCGTAGGCGGGATAGGGTTCAAAAATGCATATTTTCATCCCAGCTCTGTGCAAAATCCCCACTTCTTGTAAACAAACTACCTTTTCAAACCAACAAAGGCAATACCCAAAAACATAGACACATAAAAATGTGTCGTGATTTAAGCGATTTATCAGTTTAGCCGATCGACGAAATATCCCTATTTTCTGTTATGACTGTTTACAATACACGATGGAACTTATTTAGGAAAGGAAACCCTTTCAGCAGAACGCATTAATGAAAATTGATATCATATCATATGTGGCGCTTGTCACGCATTCCCATGCTAGCCTGACTAAAATTGAAAGGCAGGAGATTATTTTATCAATAGAGTATCCTATTTCATTTATTGCTGTTTCCGTTGACAAGCTACAAAATCAAGAATCGTGCATGCATAATGGCTGGAGCATTTACAATAGCAACCTTTTTAGTTTTTCATTCATTAGCATTTATAAAACAATTGGTTGGCTACGAGCTTTTACTTGTTTTGTTTTATGTTTGTCGTTTATGTATACATTTATTATTTTTTTTAAATGTATTTCATATTTCTGGTAGCCCGTGGTATTAAACCGTCAAGTACCTGTTTTCAGGTCTTACCAAGCTCCCCGACCCTGGATAGGGTCTTGGTTTCAACACTGGATGAAAAAACAGATTTGAAATGAGATAAATGTGGGACAAATGTGGTCTAAATATAAAATTTGTCATATTCGTTCACATTTGTGCAAAGCACCAATTAGATATTTGTCTTTAAGACAAATAGGATAATGATGCATTTGCTGTCTAAGACAAATGTGAACAAATGCTGTGTAAACGTAGGACAAATTTAACATTTGCTTTGTGACAAATGCAGATAAATGAGCCAAACTGCAAACAAATGTGTTCAAACTTTGTCAAATAACATATTTGTATGGACAAATATAGAGCAAATTTTATATTGTAAAGTGAGCGTGCCAGGCCAGTACATACGTACTACCCTTCTCTCTTTTCTTCCCTGGCATCTACCCCTTTATCGCTTCTTGCAATTTTCACTTAACACTAGCTTTCAACCTTTCTTTAAAGTGGACTAATGCTGCAGAAGTTCATTCAACTCAACTAGGACAGGTTGAAAGACCATCAGTTCGATCCCTTTCCCCCTCATTTATCACAACCCTTACCTGAAACCCTGATATAACAAAGACACTGCTAAAACAGTAACAATCTTCATTGCATTTCGTTCCTTGAAACTTCTTAAATATCAGAGTTCCACTGTAAAGGGTGCAAGGTGATTACAATATTTAAAGAAAAATGACTCAAGAATTTTAACTGACAATTCTCATTTATTTCACAATGCTTGTCCTGATCTTACAATTAACTGTAAAACAAAACTAAAACATTAAGTTTAACAAGTGTCAGTTCATTTCAGGATGACCAAGTCAAAAGACTTTATTAGGTAGATAAATAAACAGAAAGTGACCAAGCTGGGATTGCAAAAATCACTTTTTTTCCAAAGTGACCGAAATGGGGTCTATAATATGGCCACAGAGTAGACTATCGGTATACAGTAATGGGATAGGGATACTGAGAGGCCAGCAGCACATACCCAGTAAAAATTAACCATTAAATAAAACTTTCCCTTCAGGTACCATTGGTACAACATCCAACAAACTGTATCTTTAGTTAATTACCACAGGAAAGATAACAATCTTCATAGCCTGTGAACAGGCCTTTGGTCGAGCGGGGAACTAACTTGCTATTGTTTTCCCCAAACAGAGAGCCTGTTCACAGGCTACAATCTTCATTGCACTTAGTTCCACTGTTATTAGAGCACCGTAAATCCTCTATTAAGCCCCCTGGGGGGCTTATTTTTTTCAAGCACTTTTGAGGGGGGGCCTAGTTAATTTAGCAAATGCAAAACGCAACACCTGTAGCAAAAATACTGTGGTATGAGACAGAGTAGACTTACGCGTTGTACAATTAAAGTCACTGTCAAAAGTATTTATTTCACTTGTGGGAGCCTAAAAGTAACAAAAACAAAATTCTTATTCTTCAAAAATGTTCTCCACAGAGAACTAGAGCTCAAAGTTGAGAAAGTTAAGCATATGAAGTTGGAGGTCATGCGGCCAAAGACCAAAAACAATATGAACTTTCAGCGTGAATAAGCCATAACTGATTAGTCCACGTTAATTGTTAATTTTTTTGTGAAGTATAAGGATTGGGGGAGGGGGAGGGGGGGCTTAATAGAGAGGGGGGGCTAATTAGAGGATTTACGGTATGTAATTTTACATAATAGCTATTAAAAACACCTCTGTTAAGTGGACACCTTGAGATGGTCCCCGTTTCTCTTTATAACTCACTCTATTTGGATCTCTATCCCGTACGATACAGAAGACGTTCAAACAGCGCTGCTTTAGCGACTTATTAGCGCTGCAACGAGCGCTGCAGAAAGGTTGCACGAACGCTGTTTTCCGTTCGCTGCAGCAGTGCATTTTTGTGACTGCGTTAACGCTGCGGTAGCGACACTGAGAGCTGCAGGAGCGCTGCCGTAAAGATGCAAAAAAATAGCCACACGAGGCCATACGGTCGATAAACAGCTTTTATGCAGCGCTGTGCAGCGTTAGTGAAGCGCTGCAAAGAACAGTTGTACAAAAAAAAGAAATGCAGACTTCAACAATACAATAATCATGAGACATGGTAAAGGAGTTGACAAGAGGCCTTATAGTAGCGGAGTAAAAACCACAAGAAAGACAAAATGCAACTGATACTTTATTAGTATCCACGCGTACACGTTACAAAGGCAGGTGACATATAAAAAATCTACAACAGTCTCGCTTTGTAAATATTCAGTAATCACGGTCACTCATCTAA
>NC_133202.1:32840446-32887946 GCF_958299795.1 Porites lutea
AATAAACAAGAAGGTAAACCTAAGCCTGATTTTCTTTTGGCTTCACATCTTCGAGAGAGTCATTGAAAAGTTTTCTTTTGTCTTTGAAAAGCAAAGTTGGTACTTTTATGTGATGTCAGCCTGCAAGGAAAGTCGTGTCCGATATCCCGGGGCTAGTGGATTTTGCTATCGGGCTAGTGATTTCTGTTCTTAACTCGCCTGATGGGCAAGTGCTGTTTTTTGGAGAAATTCAAATTACCAAAGGATTGTAATCAATCCTGCTAATCAAAAAGGGTTTGGGGGCTAGTTGAAATGACTTGTAGGCTAGTACGGGGTAGCTACAGCTTGCCAGAATGGCAGGCTGTAAAACTGACTTTCTTTGCACCCCGGATGTATATGATAAATTAAGCTACCCTATTAAGACAAAAAAATGCCACAGTTGATTATCTTCTCTGGAAGGTAGCCTCATACTACTAATAACATATACTTTTCTATTATCTCCACTCTCTTTCTCATTAAATTCATATAAACAAGGTCAGGCCAGGTTGTGTAATGCTGGTTTATGCAAACTTTGAGTTGAGATAGGAAAGCTTATAAACAAATTCACTTTAAAAGTTCTTTTTGTCTGCAATTTGATGATTGGATGCTCTAAAAAAGGAGAGCACATTAAGTGTGAAAATGTTTTTGAACGAATGAAAAAGGAAACCAAATTATTTAAAAATTTATCCCCGTGTGGGTTCTAATAAGCCTTTGAACAACTGGGCCTAGGCCTTGACTGAGAAGTGGCCTGAATATGGCTCATGATGGACCGTCAGCTGCTGGCCTCTCGGATATCCCACTCTCAAACCTGGGCTTTGCCATAGCTCTGGCATGAGGGATAAGATTCTTAAGGTAAACAACACCTGAGGCTGTGCTCTCCAGGTCACCCATGGCAACTGACTTTTAATCCTGAGTGTCTAAGGACCAGTTCAAATGTCAAATTTCACATGCGCAGAACTTTATTCCTAATTTAGTCTACTTAAATAGTTAAATGTGGCATTTGATTTACACGTCAAATCTAACTCCCTGAACTCTGTTGAATTTAACTCTGTTAAAAGTCAATATTCCCAGTAATATAATAATAATTTACCAAAATTCATGTATTAAGTTGGCACATGTGAAATGCGACGTTTGAATCAAAAGTTGAACCTTAGTCGAATCTTCGACTGTTTCAGTCGCAGATAGGGCAAACATCGCATTTAATTTAATTGATTCAAACGTTGCACTTCACATGCATTTAACTCTTGCGTTAAGTTTGGCTCAAGTGAAATTCGACATTTGAACCCAGACTAAAAGAACGTTTTTCATAGGAACCATATCTTGAGCAGTGTGGATTTCACAGTTTCATAGCAATGGACTCAGTCCCTTCAAATTTTCTTTGAGCACAGCCATTTGGCTAGAAAAACATTTTAACACTCATGAGGTAAAAAAATAAAACATAAATTTGTGAACATACTCCTCTTCCACTTTAGAGCCACTTGTCATGTTTTTTGTCAGCCATCTTTCTGCATGTTGGAAACAAAACAAAAATTATAGCTGTAAATTTACCAAATAAAGTGCAATGTTAGATAAGCTTAAACTTAAGCTTTGAGACAGAAGCATATAACCCTGGCCTGATAAGGACTTCTGCTTTGAGATAACCATAATCATCCATAATATACATGTATTTGGTTGCTTCCAACAGCAACTTTCTCCAGGCCATCGATCTCGTTTTGTTTAAAGAAGAAATAAATATGCCCCACTTCAAAGACTAACATTGTCCCTCAAAAATTGGGCGCTTTGAGCAAAGTTGTAGGCCCCACTTCAAAGACTAACATTAATTGTCCCTCAAAAATTGGGCGCTTTTAGCAAAGTTGTAGGCCCCACTTCAAAGACTAACATTGTCCCTCAAAAATTGGGCGCTTTTAATAAGCTAAGTTGTAGGTTCCTGTGATGTTTGATACAACGCAGGCAAGTCGGCGCCTTTGAAGACACGCTATCAGTTCAGCTCCAAAGAATAAGCACAAACTCTCACGATCAAAAGCATTTCTTATATCATCAAAGCAACAAGAAAGTAAACCTACCCTTAAATCCATTGGAACTTCTCCTTTAGATTCTCTGCGTGACAGTTTTGAGCCGCGTTTGCTGTTATTTAGTCGCTCCTGTTTTGCTAGTTACGTTATCTTGCTGAACTGCTGCGTTTGCTTCTTTCAGTTTCTTCTGGCTCTCTAAAATAGAATCTAGTCTCCTGTTCATGTTTTCCATCAGGAAAAGTTGTCTTTCTTCAGCAGGAATGCTTGTAGCCATGATTGAACCATAAAATACGAGTCTAAAGACAACGAAAACTAAGGGCCAAGCTGACAAAGAACTTTACGAAATGAACTGAAGACGCTGTCAAAAGGGTGATCAAACATACCGCGCGTGTAGCTGTGGACATTTGATTGGCGTTCAATCGCTGACGTAACTTAACGTCACAATATCTGAACGCGAGTACTTTTCGTGCATTCGCGCGCGCGTTCATTCAAAAAGACGATCAAGATGAAGGGATTAGAGAATAGGGTGTACTTATCAGCAGCGCTTATCTGGACTTAAGCATAAATTCTGGAATGGATTTCACGTAATACTGATATTTACTATAATTCTTGTTATAGTGAAACCTCTATTAAGCGAACCCCCCAATTAAGCGGACACCCTCTATTCAGCGGACACTAAACCGGGTCCCGAAATTTTAATTACGTCTTATAATTCCCTTTATAACGAACCCCTATTCAGCGGACACTTCTGTTAAGCGGACGCGGACACTAAAATAAATTGTATTTGGCTAATTTTTATTGTTAATAACCTCTATTAAGCGGACAGCGGACCGAATTAACAATAGTAGTATTGGATTACGTCCTTGAAAAACGTGCTGTAGTCGATTAATAAAGGTAAATCAATACATTTAGCTGTCGATAAACTGTAGATTATACCGAGAGTCTTGCACAAAGTACAGCACGGCTTCCTTAGCTTCCTTAACAACAAGTTAAACATTGCGCAATTTTTACAAACCCTGTTAAGCGGACACCCTCTTTTAAGAGGACGCTTGGGAAGGTCCCGAAGGTGTACGCTCAATGGAGGTTTCACTGTATAATTATTATTATTTTTCTATAGTTAGGTCTTTTTATCGGGAAATTGGTACGGAAAATTAACAGCAATAGATTTATATCTCGCCTCATGGATCAGGACCTTATCTTATTAAAATCAGCGCATTGACTTTTACGCCATCCACTGGGACTTTTGAATTGATTTTTTATAACTCTATTGATATGGACGTTTTCTTCATATGAATATTTTACTGAAATTTTGTGTGTAGTTTTTATAAGATTTTAATAAAGTATTCTTTATATTATTAAAAAAAAGTATAGTTTTCAAAATTGTCACGGTACTTATTTACTTATTTATCTTTTATTTGTTATTGCTTAAACATGATATAAAGAGTTCAGTGATTGTACAGTGGGACTCCGAAATAACGAAGAACATTTTTTCTAGTCCCTTGGCCTTTCATTATGTCTAGCGGTATATATGGTGATGTGGTTTAGACCCTATAGTGTAGGGTGGTAGTGCAAAAAAGACTCCACTGATGATATGGCTGAATAATTTTGGTCTTTTGACTAGAGTTGATCTGAACTTTCATATTTTCAGTGGCACAGCATAATGATCAAAACACTGACAACTCATCAGTTTTAAGGAGTCAAAGGGAGGAGGATTCTTTCCTTTTACATCTAATCCAACTTTCCAATCTTGGTAATAAAAAAGGCTAGTGAGCCTCACACTTGCAACGCAAGGTAACTTCCTAGCATACGCCAAAACTTCAAAAGACTCCTTTTTAATACATGGATATAAACAAATTGTCATTTTTATGAAGAGACGGTAATTTCCCTTTTATTCACTTCACTTAAAGTAATTTTTAATTTCCCTTTTATTCCCTTTTATTCACTTCAGTTAAAGTAATTTTTAATTTTTAAATTTTTATCGTGTAGTCGTAATTTACGCAGGGCCCCTATTGATACCAGCCAATGGCTGATAGGGCCACTCTGCCTAAATAAAGTTGACTCTGACTTGACTTGACTTGAATACAGTGGAACCTCGATATAACGAGCCTCTGTAAACGTTTTAATCAGCATATAAAGTACGGTAAGTTGATCGGAGCATTGATCCAGTCTGAGTAAGGCGCAATAATAGCTAGCCAGAAAATCCCTCATTGCAATTTCTACATATCTACACCTACATGCATCTACGAGTACTTGACAAGGGTTACCCATTGAGCCAAAAACAACCAAATAAATAAATTAATTAATTAATGAGACAAACAATAGCCTTGTTTCTAAACAATTCAGAAAATCATATAGCGATTTTACTGGAACGAGAAGCCAAAAAATTATTTTTCTCGTATTTGTCTTGTTTTACGATATCTTTGTACAAGGGCAAATATAATGGCATATTTGAATCACATTTGTCTCACATTTCCTCAAGACAAATGTGACAACAGATTTGTCTCACATTTGGGACATTTGATGGGTGGACAAATCTGACATCAGATTTGTCTTAGATTTGTCTTTGAGGCAAATATCATTAAATTCAATTTTTCGTCCAGTGCAAATGTACCGGGTTTAGGCTAGGGATGACTATCCGGAAATGAAATTTACTTTTGGGGTAGTGTACCCAAGAAGGCCGCACATCTGGACGATCTTACGGAAAGATAAGGGACAATGAACAGTCTAGTGGCCCGCAAGCAAACATCTCCCTTGCTATTATTCTAGAACAAATTGTTGGTTTTCACATGACGTCACTAAAATTCAAACTAAAAAACTATAGATCCTACTGATATTTTACTTCTACGATGCATTAGAGCAGCTGAAAACTAATTTTCATACAAATTTTAGCTTCAAAAGGGTTCTTGGTTTTGTGATAGAGTACACTTGAATTTCTAAGCTTTTGCGTGACGTGGCATTTACATGACGGCTAAGAGAGCTGTCATGTAGGTTTAAAAAAATGACTTATTTCAGGACATTTTGCTATCTAAACAGTTCATGTATTAGAAAAAGTATTACTTTAATGTTTATGAGTTTCTCGAAGAATAAATTCACGCTTTTGTTGGAAAACTCGGTAACAGATGTTTCGGTTGGTTTCCGTCCGCTGTGTTGGAGCTCATCCAGGTGAGCATGTCAGCATGGCGTCTCCATACAAATCCCTATAAGTTTGGGTAAAACATTTCTTCGGATATCTGGTATACGTAATATTCCTCTGACCTGAATCTTGATGAGGGTCTTTGTATATGTACCTCCTTTCATTTCCAAGATTCTGGACTTTATCTATTGAACGGTTTTGATTTTTACGTTGATCTATTTTGAATGGCGTGACACTGCATGAAAACCGTATCTTTGAAATTAGGTTACCCTGCATTTACTGAACTGGCCTGGTGGTTTACCTCGCTTAGCGCTTTCGATTTCTTTCACAATCACTGAACTGATATATAAATTGAGACAGGGCTAAAAGCGCAGATCTCATTGATATACTTGAAGTTGTACTCCAGCAAAAAATAAAATCGTGTGATGCTAACCTGTGACGTCAACGAGAACAGCAAAATAAAAAACAACAACAACATTTGTGATTAGCGAACTTAGCTTTCCGCCTTATCGGGCACGGGGGGTGGGGGGCTACTCAACAAAGTGTTATACTGGGAGACTCGAACGGCCCTGATCTACCAATCCATTACCCTTTAGTATACCATTTTTGACTGAAGAGGTGCCCCTTGAAGGGCGAAAAGCTCGCAACGTAGATCGCACACGAATGTTTACCAAAGCCGAGTGGCTTAAAAGTACAAAAATTTAACGATTTTTGTCGAAATATTTTTCAAACAAAATCTTTGCTAGATGGCTCACAGAAATCAACTCTTTTTCGTTCAAAAGCAATTTGCTTGGGGAAATTTACAAGCATTTTGTGATTTCATTTGGCACAAGAACCTCGAAATCTGATCTTCTTCAAAAGATAACTGAAATGGTTGTAGAGTGCTCTTGTGTAGTGAAAAGACTGTCGCAAAAGACGCAAGAAGAAGGAAAACGACTCTACCTCGGTCAGTTTGTACCCTTCTTATTGTTACTCATTTTTCTTCCTCGGACTCACTATCAATTCACTGCCCTACTTTAAAATCGCCAGCTTAACCCTTTGGTGACGACCGGCGAGAAGCGAAAAAACATTATTTTTCACCAGTTCCTCTTTTTTGGACTGGTTTTCGGCTAATTAGCGTAAGAATGGCTAAAAGCGAGTTTTGCAAGAAAAAAAGCATATTTTCCGACTAGCCTGAAGTAATTAAACGGCTTCTTTTTTTGTTTGTTTTCTTTTTTTCCTTCTTTTCCTTCTGTATTGGTGGTTTTGTTGCCCACTTTATCGTCTTTCTTTTGCGTGGAATTGTGGCTGGCTAACTTTTTAGGAAAGGGACAAATTTAATTTTCAAAGAGTAGTATGTAAGCAGCGAAATTGGCAGTGGATTTTTCCCCTAAATTTTACCTTTTTTATGAGTGTAACTCTGTCAGGATGGGACAGAATATCCAAAACGAGGTATCGCTGGAAAGATACATCTTTGCTGACGTTGTTGCTTACCAATTTATTCAACTTAAACTGAAAGCTAAATGGGTCCAGGGATAAATGTAGATGTGTTCCTACATCATTCCATATGGGTCGTTTACGTCCCTCGCCGTCCGAAAAGGGTTAATATGTGTATTTCGGCAAAAACGGTAAAAGAAATTGAAAATATGGCGCTATTAATAATTAACCACTTTTCGTTATAGAGAATGAGTATTAGAGAAGCTCTCGCGCGTGCGAAACATGGAAAAATTGGTAACCCGTAGATGCGAGAAAATTTGGTAATCACGTGACCGTGCGTACGTCTGTTGACCCCCTACTACCACTACAATGACGCTGATAACAGAGAAAGAGCTGGGGCGAAAGATAAAAAAAAAAAAAAAAAAAAAAGGAGACGAAGTTCATTGGAAGAAAAAACATGAAAATTTCAAAGCTGCGATGAGAAAATGAGAAATGCTAGGTTAAAATGAGCGGCAGTGAAAAAAAATGGAACTTAGGAACATACACGACTTTTCCTCCATAAAACGTGCAACTAGGAAGTTTCACGTACGTTTAAGTCGTGCAAAACAATGACAAAGAAATGTTAAAAAAAACGAGTTTTTTTTTTCGCTCTTAAGCCCTTTTGATTCTTTTTTTTTTTGCGTTTCTCGTTGCTGTCAGCGGTTAGAATTACACGATTTTTATTTTTGTTTTTCTGCGCTTTTAGCCCTGCCTAAAACTACTAGTGATTATTAGCTAGTGTACAATATGTTAGTCCAACCAGAAACGGTATACAATACAGTATTTAGTCCAGAATAATAGCAAGGGGGGATGTTTGTTTGCGGGCCACTAGACTGTTCACCATCCCTTACCTTTCCATCATTAAAGATCGTCCAGATGTGCGGCCTTCTTGAGTCCGCTGTCCCAAAAGTAGATTCATAGTCATCCCCAGGCTAAATCCGGTGCATTTGAGACCAAGATCGCCACCTGTTACAGAATGTGCTTGATGCCGACGATTTTACGGAAAAATAGAGGACTGTGAAACAGTGTTAAGATTCAACTTTAACGTCTGTGACAACTACAAGTTACTTAAACGCAACTTGAACTTTAATTTCTACCAGCTAGAAACTTATGAGAGCTCCGTTACAGATCGATCCACAACAAAAGAGGGTACACTGGTTTGTTGAAACTGCTTATATAACGCGAAGACAAACACCTGTTTATACAATTCTTATCTTGTTATAGAAAGTTCAAGAAAACATTACGTAATATTGTAATTGGGTCCTTGAAATAGACAAATAGTCATAACAAAGTACCCACGTAAACGCGTCTGTTCCATTGCGAGTGTTTCTTCCTCAACACTCCTTCTCACTCGCAGGTGGAACAAGATGGCATCTCATCCAAACCAGACATCTTTCGTAATTTCCTGAGCTGTTCACGACCCAGGCCTTTAGTAAGCATATCCACAACCATTTCTTCTGTACGGCAGTAGCTAAGCTCCACATATCCTTCCTTATCTGTTCCCTGACGAAATGATACTTGATTCCAATGTGTTTTGCGCGCCCGTAAAACTGAGGGTTCTTACATGGCTAAGCAAATCGCTGATTGGTTGTCTTCATAGATCCTTGTTGCTTCTTCTGGGTTGCTTCTTAAATCAGTCGGGAGTTGTCGCACCCAAACAGCTTCCTGCGCTGCATTTGCTAAGGCTATGTATTCGGCTTCCACGGTCGAGAGAGCAACAGTTGCCTCTTTCTCACTTCTCCAGCCAATTGCTGCACCGCTTAGCTGAAATATGTATCCGGAAGTTGATTTGCGATCATCTAGGTCTCCGGCCCAGTCAGCATCCGAAAATCCTACACAACTCTTTAACTCATTCTTGTTATCGAGAGGTCCTAATTACATTGTTCCAACCAAATAGCGCATGATACGCTTGACTGCAGTCTAGTGTTCCTTGACAGGATTTGCATAAAACTTGGCCACATCACTCACTGCATACGTAATATCCGGTCGTCTCATAGTTGACAGGTACAGAAGTCTTCCAACCGGGGATTGAAACTGCTCTTTGTCAGTGCTTTCCGAGTCTTCGTTCATCTTAACAAGTTTTGAGCTAGCGTCTACTGGGGTATCAACTGCCCTAGCATTGTCCATGTTAAATTTGCACATGGCCTTTTGGGTGTAGGCTGGCTGTTCAATCCAAATGTCTCCATTTTGTTTTTTCGGCAACACTTTGGTTCTCAGAAAATGGTGTAGTTCTCCCATGTCCTTCACTTCAAACTATCGAGAGCTTTCTTTACGTCCCCGATGCGCTTGTCACCCTTTGCAGCTAGCACTAAATCATCCACGTGAAGGGCAATCATGAACATCTCTCCTTCTGAGGCTACATAGATGCACGGGTCACTAACCGATAGAACAAACCTGAGCTTCTTTAAGTGCTGATCCAGCACTGAGTTCCAGCACCTTGATGATTGTTTTAAACCATAGACACTACGTTTCAACTTGTTTGCAGACCAAATACTCTTGACCGTTAACCACAAAACCCTCTGGCTGTTTCATATACACCGCGTCTTTTAAATCACCATTAAGGAATGCAGTTGTAACATCTATCTGATGAAGCTTCAAATCATTTTGCACCTCCAACGCAATAACTGTTCTGACTGATTCAAATCTGGCTACAGGGGAAAATGTCTCATCATAATCAATTCCAGGTTTCCGAGAAAAACCCTGGGCTACCAAGCCGTGCTTTGAAACGTCCCACAGATCCCTTGGCATCAGTTTTGATCTTGAAAAGCCACTTGCTTCCGACAGCTTTTCGTCCCTTTTGGCAAATCCATCAGCCTCCAAACATCATTCTTTCCGAGGGACTCAATTTCCTTCTCCATTGCACTCATCCACTTCGCCTTATCCTAGCTACTCAATGCATCTTTAACGGTCGTTGGCTCAGTTAACTCAGCATTAGTGACACTTGCCCAGTCTCCATAGTAATCAGGTGCTTTCTTCTTCCGGTTTGATCTTCGCACCACTGGTTCTGCTCTCTCTTCAGTTGTGTGTTCTTTATCAGCTACATGTTTCTCATCATCGTGAAAGTCCAATTCCACACACCGCTCACTGCTTCTTTCTGGGACACTTTGTTCCTTCTCGATCCCGCGGCTTGATTCATCGAACACGACATCCCGGCTATAAAAGACTCTTTCGCGCCTTGGATCATATAGTCGGTAACCCTTCCTCCCCGGCCTATAAAAAAAAAAACACTTCCTTGATTTTGTATCCAGTTTCTGACGCTCGTCCTTGGCTACATGAGCATACGCAGCACACCCGAAATCTCTAAGGTGTCCCACACTTGGTTTCTGTCCTGTCCAGGTTTCAAAAGGTGTCTTCCCTTCCTTCTCTATTTAAGCACTTTTCAAAATCTGCTGAGACATACTCGCCACCATTGTCGGTGCGCAGAGTTTTCAGCTTTCTGCCTGTTGACCTTTCCACTTGAGCTTTCCACCCGAGAAAACATGGGCAGACTTCATCCTTGTGTTTCAGGACATATATCCAGATGTAGCGGGCATTGTCATCAATAAATGTAAGAAAAGTATTCTCCACCGCTCAGGGCCTTTGCATTCATCTTACCACACACATCACTATGCACCAACCCCGGGGGTTCACTTGATCGCTTGCCTCCATCAACTGGGAACCTACTTCTGTGGTGTTTTCCTTCCACGCACGACTCGCAGAAAGAGGTTTCTCGCGACGCATTGAAATCAAAGTCATCAACAAGCTTTTCCTTGGCCAACTTTTGCAGGTTCCGTACTCCAAGGTGGCCATATCACCGATGCCAGGTATCTTCCTTTGTTTCTTTTCTATTGTTAACAGCTGCATTGGTTTGTTCATTGTCAGCCTGACAGTTCAGGGGGTACAAGCTTCCCACCTTAGTAGCAACAGCTATCACCTTCTTGTTTGAGTCCAATATTTCACAGCCAGTCTCAGTAAACTTAACTACCTTTCCAGCTTTTGCCGCCTTTGACACGCTCAACAGGTTGTACGACAGATCAGGCACGTACAGAACCTCATGCAGTCTGCACCTGCTAGCTTTTTTACCTACTTTGGTCAACTCCAACGCAACAGTGCCACGTCCTGTTGCTTCCACTGCATATCCATTGCCCAGCATCACTTCCAGTGGCTGTTTCAGACTGTGAAGCTCATCAAACAGCTTATCGTCACAACACATGTGGCAGGTTGCTCCTGAATCCACGATCCGTCCATTCATGGGGCCAGTGGAATTCGCCGACAACACTTGGTTAAACATCAACCCAACACAATCACCATCTGAACTGCTGCTATCTCTTCGCCTCACTTCAGCCTTATTCACCTTCAACTTGTTGCTCCTGGCCTCCTCGTTACAGTTCCGCCTGATTTGGCCAAATTTCCCACAGTGATGGTACTTGGGTCCTGTTCCTTTTGGTCTTTACTTTCAATCATCGCTCCTTCTCTACTTCGCTCAGAACCTACTCGTTCCTTCAGTTTTCTTTCTTCATGCAGCAAACGCTCAGTAACAGCTTCCATCCTACGCACAGCCTCATTCGCTTCAAGGGCAGTAACCAACACATTATATGATTCTGGTAAGTTGGCCAGTAAGTGCAAAACACGGTCTTCATCAGAAATAGGATCCCCAATCACTGACAACTCATCAAAAATCTCCGTCATAGCTTTAATATGTTCCTGTACAGAATCGTCCTCTTCTAACCGCAAAGAAAAAAGTTTACGCCGCAGTTGCAACTTGTTGGCCCATGTTCTTTTCTGAAACTGACTTTCTAGCTTTTTCCATACCTCATTTGAAGTACAGTAGAGACGGTTGAACATTAATACGATCGTCGCCAACGCTTTGTCTTTCCTAGCAAGAAATTTTGGGAAGTTTTCATCTTTCACGCCAGGAGACTGTTCTGTACAGCTTACCGTTCCCCATAAGCCTTCTTTCAACAAAACCATTCGGTACTGTACCTTCCATGTAGCATAGTTCAATCCATTTAAAGAGACTACAGTCACGACTCTCGATTCTGGCGCCATCTTGAAAATAACTCCGGACCAGGCAGCACAGCAAGGAATAAAATGGCGGGCATTCCACGTACACAATCAATCAGTTCTCTGACTCTATTTCAGCTCGGCGACTAGCTCAGTGGTAACGTTTTGGGCCCATAACCTGTTAAGTTTCCACTTGAACGTGTGTGAAAACCACAAGTATCTTAAACGCAACTTGAACTTTAATTTCTACCAGAAACTTAAGAGAACTCCGTTACAGATCGATCCACGACAAAAGAGCGCACACTGGTGCCGTTGAAACTGCTTAGATAACGCGAAGACAAAAACCTGTTTATCAAGTTCTTATCTTGTTATAGAAAGTTCTAAAAAACATCACGTAATATTCTGATTGGGTCCTTGAAATAAACTAACAAAGTACTCAGCGTAAACGCGTCTGTTCTGTTTCGGGTGTTTCTTCCTCAACAAACAGTCTATCGGGCCTCCTAGTGCCAGCAAGCACACTCTGCCCCCATCCCCAACCCCGAAAGTACTTGTCGGTAGGCTACCGGAAATATGAAATATATTTAAAAAAATAATAAATGCAAACATAAAACAAAACAAAGTGAAAGCCCAAAGGACAACCAATTGTTTTATAAATGCCACCCTGAATGGAAAACTAAAAAAGTTGCTATTGTTAATGCACTAAGCATTTATGCATGCACAATTTTTGATTTTGTAGCTTGTCAACGAAAACAGCAATAAATATAATAGAATACTCTATTGATAAGATAATTTCCTGCCTTTCAATTTTAGTCACGCGAGCAAAAAATGTTATTTTGAAATATTTTCAAAAACTAATGCCGTTTCAATTACTTCTGGACCTAAAAAAATAGCAAAGTTTAAAGGAAATTGATTTTCGCCCCGAAACGCACTGGACCGGCTTTAGGGAGACTCCCTCTTAAGTAATCCCTTGTTTATGTCATGGCGGACCATATTCAGAATTTTGGCTTAGACGCTAGTTCAACCTTGAGTTTAAGTTGAGAAATTCTTATAAACAGACAAAAAAAATCTGTAAATGTTCTGACCGGCGATTTAGAGGAATGTAAATTCAATGACCTGCTGAAATGTGCATAAATTAATAAGTAGTTTCTTGTACGTTTCACGGTAAATGACAAATTGGTCTTTCGATTTTATGTTTCAGAATGTTTGTATTTGACTTTTTCAGATTACATGACTTCGAAACGGTTGGCGAAAGATGTCGTTCTCTACTACGAGGTTAGCAGTAAATACAAGGGTAATTATTTATCAGCGGGTGAGGTGGGGGGAGGGTGTCTTGGGAAGAGAGGTGTTGCTGAATTGGTAGACGGTGGGTTAAAACAGTTTTGCATTGGTTAATTAATTAAGCATTAATTAGGCACAGGAAACCACCTAGTCTCATAACCTGCAATATGGTTAAATCCAAGGAGTTAATCAATCATAGTAGCACAATTGCTTTAAGATCAGGTAACAGTTTGACAAGAAACCTATTATTGTACCGTATAAATTGCTGGTATTGTACATGTAGTTGACAGTACGCAAAGGTTTCTACTGAGTAAGGTATACTTACCTGTAATCCCGGCCTCACTGTTATTAATAACCAGCACATGGGAAAGGGATTCCATTATGCACTTGGGTTTATCTGTGAATATCTAGTGATCACTTGGTCAAAGCCCCAAGGCTTAAACGTTTTTGCCAGGCTGTCAAGATTCCCCCACAGTTACATCATTTCGTTTTTTGGCATCTTGTGCTGCCATATGTAGTATTAAAGGGGCTATACATCACGCGGATATTGCTGTTTTATTAAAGACTATTAAATCATTAGATCATGCAATTCTAGAGCTCTGATTGGCTTAGCTATCATGTTATATGAGCCATTGTTATATTCCTAGTCTTTCACTCAACTAAACAGGGACTGCCATTGGCTGATTCTTGGTCACATGGCCTTGACTAAAATCAAATGTATCCCGATCGTGATGCATTAGGCAATGTACTCTGCTCGGGATACATTACGGCACGTGATCAAAGCATGGTGGAAAGTGTCGTGACAGAAGGCAGGAAAAACACTGCCAGTTTTCTTTTCTTTTCTTTTTCTTTTTCAACAACACAAACATGAAGCCTCAAGCTAAAAAGCAACGATTTTCAAAGTTATCCCAGAAGAGAAACAGCACTTAGTAGAGGAAAAAAAGATGTAGATAATATGAGGAAAGTACTTTGTAAATCATTCATTAAGTGGTTTTGAGAATTAAATTTATGTTCTTCTAGTGTTTTGATTCTAATTCCCTCCGCTTAAGCGTATTGTACAGAACCGCAAATGATCCCGAGACAGCAAATGATCCCCAAAGTGGACCGCAAATGATCCTCGACCACAAGTGATCCCTGAAGTCGACCGCAAATGATCCCGCGAAAACTTGAGGAATGGAATGGAGTTTATGGACTGATTACAAAAAAGGACTGATTATAAAACAGAAGCCTGTTTCTCTCGTCTTCTAAAAAAAAAGGGGAAAGAGCACGCTACATCTCAGGTCAATTTATACAAGGCGAAAAAAAAAAAATAATGGAATAAATCTGAAAAGGTTATGGTATTAACCGTATGTTTCTTCCTTCGTCAATTGCTTCAATTTTATTTCAAGAATGTTTCGTGTTTTGAAAAATTTAAGACAGGCAGGACGTTACGCAGAAAAAACTCTATTATTTTAACGCCTAGAAGCTCAACTTGTCTACTGAGGAATACAAAGCCGGGCACCCTCTACATAACAAGACCTTTATTGACTTTACTGATCTTTTTGGAAGTATGAAATTAATTTCAGAATATTTAATGTTCATTTTTCTCTGAAGTGTTAATTTGACGTGATAAGCAAGAGATTTGTTAGTAACTTAGGTGCCCGTTACGAAACAAGACATGATTTAACATAAATATAAGTCAAAATCCCCCGAACTTATCAATGTCCACAGGTTTCGGTTTATTTCGAAATAGCAACTTGCTTACAGCTCATGAACATGTTTTGAATAGTTATATTGACGCCTATATGTATATTCATTTGTTGTGCCTTTGCTGGAGACAGTTACCAGGAATCTAAACCGAGTGATGAGAAACGCAAAAGCGAGGTGACGGGGGTTATCGCGTGACAAAACATCGTAGGAAACCGTCACATTCATGGACTAAAAGAAAGTCACTTACAATTATTCGGGTCCGGGAGGCACTTTGGAGAAAATTAAACAACCTAAAACCCTTATTTAACGGCAATGAAGAACATTGCATTTCACCTCTCAGTATGAAATAAGCTGCAAAAATCACATTTGCTGCCGTCAAAACGTTTTCCCTCAGAGGTATAATCTACCCGCCAGAGAAAAAATTCACTGGAACAAGCAGCATTTTAGCAAAAGTCATGTGTTGCCTATACTGACTTCGTTTTTACACTTGAATGATTTTTTTTTCTCAGCATGAAATAAGCGGCAAAAATCACATTGTTAATTAGCCCATGTCCATCCCAACAATCCGTACCGAAAAACGACAGGAAACAGTTTCAGTGCCTAAATGTAGTCTTAATTAACAAACCTGGACCATTATTTTTGGAATTCAATAGTTGCGAAAAAGGTTCTAGCTTTTTAAAGAGATAGCAAGTAGCCTGAAATAGCCCCTTTAAAGAGCAGTTGTGTAAACGCATGGTGCTTGGCTTATTTGTTGAGCAGCAACGTTGAGCAGCGAGGTCTGGATCCGTCTCTTCATATATGCATCTAAGATTGAATACTTGTTTCGCTTGAATTTTCAGGTCGAGATGGGAGAGATGGATTACCTGGACCTCCCGGTCCACGTGGGAAACCAGGCCCTGCCGGTTAGTTTACTTTTCAATTGTAGGTTGAACAGTTTTTTTTTTTATTATTATTTATTTAGCTTTACCAGTCCTGTAATAATAAGTATAATAATAATGTGTTTCCAACTCGATCTATATGACTGTCGCGTTGAATTTGACGTTACATAGAACAAAAACTGCAGCAACAAATTCGTTGGTTCATACTTATGTGCATTCTACCACGTTTGGCAAGAGAAAACGTCACGGCTCTATCATATTCGTTGTTTAGCACGTCGAAAAACGGTCGCGATTTTGAGGAGTTATAATCGGATTTATAAGTCAACCATGCGCTATTTCATCGCCTGTCAAATTGCTAACAAGCGATCACGTGTACAAAACGGATTTGACCAGATCTTGCCTAAGAGCTCTGGGTACGAGATTAAATTCAGGATATGATAGCCATGCTTATTTCAACGCTGAATAACCCTTCAATCGTCCTTTTTATCTCCAGGAAGGGACGGAGGAGAGGGTCCTCAGGGACTCGCGGGACCAAAAGGTATGATCTGTTGTTGTACACAGCTAGTAGGGAACTAAAGTAAAGGCCTTTTTGAGCGACCCACGTTAACAGGAAGTGCACATTTTAAATTCCTGAGCAGTGGTTTTATCGAAATTTTCAGTTAAATTGTCTCTACAAGTATAAAGAAACTAGTAAGCAATACACATTTTATAGCGTCAAGGCATATTAAATTAAGAGGGGAAAGTCTTCACTCCCGGTTGACGGGGAAGCTTTTGTGACAGGCTCCTCAGAAAATCTTTAGAAACTTTAACGAAAACCATATTTTCAACACTTCTCATAAGGTTTATCTTTGGAAAAAAGTAGTCATTGTGGCACAATGACGTGGGCAAATGAAAGAACGTTTAATAATAATAGTAACAATGTTGATGATGATGATGATGATGATGATGATGATGATGATGATGATGATGTTCGATTATGATAATGATTGTGGCACTGTGTTGTGCCCTATGCTTGTGTTGTTTGATTTTATGAAATATCACTATAGCGCTTATTCATGGCAATAAACACTTAAATGTTGTTATATCTCTGGACATATCCTCGCAGGTAGTGAAACCGGATTCTTCGTTACCCGCGTGCCACTAGTAAAACTTTAAAACCATTTTATATATATACTAGTAATAGTTGACACTACAGCTGCCCCCGCTCTGTATATTATCGGTCAATAGCATTCTTGCTCGTTGTGTAGCTCTTTGAAATATACCGATTCATAAGGAAGATTTTCACACATATTCCATACAATAGGTGAGATAAATACAGGAAACGCAAGGAACCATGCACAGTTTCAGGTCGATTTACAGAGCTTTGATCAAAACATTCTCAGTTTCGAGAATAGTTTATTCTAAACCATAAGAAAAGATTTAATTAGATGTTGAATTTTTCGCTATTTCTCTTTCACTTTTTACATTCAGTTCATTTTATTTGCCGGAAAGGAAGCCTTAGGAATTAAAAGGACGCTTAATCAATTCATATTCGCGCATTCTAGTCTCATTTTAAACTCTATAGCGGAAGGACATCTGTGAGCAGGGAATAAGTCAGCACAGAATTTGATTGTCGGCGAATTTCTGTCATCGTCCATCGTTCTGCTAGTGAGAAGCTAGCCGTTGTTCACCCGTCTTGCTTGTTTGGGGCTGAGTCTTCCGGTCAAAGAGAGAGAAAGAGTGTCTGGCAAGGTTTCCAATGAAAGATTTGTGAACTCGTGTGTTTATATATACACAGTTATACGCACCTTATAACTTCTTCTGCGCTTAACGAGTGTCGTTAAAATTTTGGTCCATAACTTTCACTGAAACAACTGCTCCACAGAATGTCACTGATAACGTACACGTAACGCAAAGACTGTCGAAGTATGACTGCACAATAAATGTCACAAAATCTACCTGAGCGGTCCCTTCGGGATTTTCTGTCTTTACGTCATCCTAACCATTTCGTACTTGCGGGCGCAAACAATAGAAACGTCATCATTACCTACCGATTCCTCGCGGCCCCTGTTCGAGAAAATCGAGATTTTTTCTAGTATACTGACTGTATATTTGAACTGTAAGTACTGTCCTTAATATACGCGCGAGTTACTAGGGTGCTTCCTCGGGATTTCGACTCTGGGCGAAATCCCTGCGGGGGTAATAATATATAAAATCACCTTGCACCTAAAGGACGCCTTACTTTTATGAGCAATTAGCCCGATAATACGGATAGCAGCTAAATTCAAATTCATATTCCCATAATTACGGACTCTCGCTGTTATTTGTACTATCGCATGGTTTCGAGGTTGTCCGCACAGAAAGAGTTGTACTTCCCGCCAAAGATCTCGAAGCCGGGAGGCCGTAGTTGATGTGAAGACTTTTCACCGCTCCCACTTGATAAATTGAGAATGATATTATTACTAGAAATACGTGTATCGCAGAACCTGGCGAAGCTCGGGGCGGAGGGGAGGGGGGGGGGCATAAAATGTCAGGGATTGAAGGGGGAGAGATTTAGAGTAAATTGTGTAGCTTATGGCGGGTGGGTTTCAACACAGGCTCTATAAATATTGGAAGGTGAGATCATCAGCGTACGGGGCGGGGGGGCTGCAGCCCCCACTGTCGGAAAAAAATAATAGTATTATTCGGGCAAAACTGATGTACCGTTCGGGCAAAGACACAGTATAAAACATTTTATTATTTAATATCTTGATTTATTTGTTTTCATCCCGAATCTCGCCTAATCTTCTAACTGATCCCTGTACTACTTCACGGGATGGCTGTTATTACTCGGACTTAGAACATTGAGTTCTGCTGAGGGACTGGGAGTGATAATCAAGACCGCGCTGGGACTGGAACTGCGTATGAGTTGGCGGCCATGTTGATTTATGTCAGTTCTCGAGTGCATGTGCGTGTAATCTGGTGGATTGAAGTATGTCTTTTGTCGAAGTCTGGCAGCCGGGGTAAGGAGCAGGGGAAAGCTGTTGGAAAACTGCAAAAGAAAAATTATAATTAAAAAAAAATACCACACACAGAAAGAAAGTTTAAAAATCACAAAGCTATATTAACCGCATTTCTCAAGGGCGCACTTTATTAACAACAGAGTGAGGCTCCAAAACATTTACGCAATTTCCTCTTCAGTAAACTTGACGAATCTTTTGCTCGTTATTTTCATTCAGGTAATGTTTGGCAGCGTTTGCAAGACGCCTACAAATTTCGGAAGGAAATACCGAAATTACGTCACCGATAAACTCACGTGTGAGATTATGGGAAATAAACCACTCGGGTCCCGGATGTGGTTTTTTATGAATTTTACGAGTGCTATATTTTCCGTAAAACACTCGTGTCTATATAATAAGCAGGAATATGTCACCTCCTTCTGACTTCTTTGAAACAGTTAAATTTTCCCTGATTTATGACTGAAATTCCTTGACGTGTTAAATTGACCCTTACAGGGAAAAGAATTAACTTTCCTGGCGTGGTAACACATGTCGCACACTAATATTGTGAGGAGATTCGAGGTACAGTCTTTTCGAATATTAAATTGGAGGCCAGCAATAATAAATTTTTGTTACGCTTGACTTCAAGACACAGCTGTGTTTATGTATAAGGCTGCTCTACATAGATAATATATTTTACTAGGGATGGTTTTGGGGAAGTAAATGTAATGAAAATTGTAAACGAAACTTGTTGAGGGAGGATTTTGTTTCGCGTTACTCTTGCTACCTTTTGCTGCATCGTCGTGATTGGCTATCAACCGCCCTGATTTCAACCTTAATTGGACAGTTTAATAGGACAGTGCGCGTCATGACTAAGTAATTGAACAGTACGCGCCATCACGCGCGCTTAAATGGCTTTTTTTTTTTTTCACTGCTAGCAAAACAAAATTTCGAATTTCTTGTGTTTGATTTAAAAAATAGCCTATTATATCACAATTTTTGTTAAACTTATGATTAATTGGTAACAGAACTTCGTGTCGTCCAATTCTGTCTGTAATCATACTCGTGATTAAACAAATCGGACTTCCGCTAAGCGGTGGCCCGATTTTGTTAATCACTCGACGCATGATTACAGACCGAATTGGACTCCACTCAGTCCTGTTACCATTACTTATTATTATTATTATTATTATTATTATTATTATTGTTGTTGTTGTTGTTGTTGTCCGTGATGATACTTATTGTTGAGTTTACTTGTCCTCGAGGGTGCGCGAATGGGGTTAACAGTTAACTGATAATTGGACAAGAAACTAGTAGTTAACTGATAAATGAAACGTAAGTGATATTATATCAATGTTGATAAAAGCAACAAAGTTTTGCAAACAGAAATGCTATTTTCTGGCATTTTTCTGCCCCGCTGATGACCAGGTGGTACATTATATTACTATGTGCAAAAGGCACCAGGGCCGTACCCGACAATCATAAAGCGTCAGTCAAAGAGCTGGTTGTAGACAACTCAACGAATAATTCGTTTTCTAAGATTAACAAGATTTCTGTGTTCGGAAAAGGAAAATACTGTTTTCACGGACCCAAAAGATCGTCAAGTTAAACATTACTACCCAAATAAAAAAGCTGTGACTCTTAGCATTGGATCTGGCCAAAAAGAATTTCTGAGGGTTCAAAGAAATCAACAACCTTTCTTTTAAGTACATGGAATTTGTACTTACGAGAAATCATTTTTGCAATTGAGGTTGAAGTTCTAATTAGTGAGACTTTTTTAATAGAAAGGCCGGTTTAAACACGAACTTTTGCTTTTCTGAAACAGTCACCAGCAGTTTAATTATTCAAAACCCTTGCATATCTTTATGATGCTTTTGTAATACGCGAAAAAGGTACGTCCGGAAAAAGTTAACATTGAGGGAAGAGAAAGAGGATGTTGACAAAATCTGTATCGAGGTACAAAAAACTTCTGACAACGCAGGTGGAAAACCTACACGCGGTTTCTCACTTCGACACAAAACATTTAGTGCTTTGAACTACGCCCAGTACTTTAGATTACCACAGTAAAGGAACCGCTGAAAAGAACTACGAGTTCGAAGTGGGCTACACTCACGAAAAGTCGAATTGTCCGGTGTCAAATACTTTCATGCCTTTGTCAGCACTCTCAGCTATGTCTCTCCCATCAGTGCAAAAAGTGATTGACCAACTGAATTCCAAAAATAATGGTTCAAGGCTATATTTTGGTATTGATAATGTTTGTCGTCGTCTGTTGCAATGGATTGCAAGGATTAAAAATAGATTGAAACTTAGGCCAACAACAAGATACAGGACATACAGCAACCAGATAAAAGTACAAGAATGATTCCGATCAGATGATGAAAGTGCCGAAGAAGGTGACTTTGAAGTAGTTTATGGCAGGACATGCATGACCATGTCGGAAAGATCAGTACGAGATCATGACTGGTGCGTCTGAATCTATGAGGCTGGTGTCATATTGATGAACGAACGTATATTTTCAGTTACTACTAAATTGTACTAGTGGCAGAGTTCATGTAAATTCATACCTTGATTTTATTAGAGCCTACCCCCAAAAGTGATTGACTTGCTGAAGGAAGAAAAATTCGGTTTATCACGGAAAAATTCGCTGTAGGAAAGTGAAAGTTAATAGCTAACCAAAATTAGTAGTTAAGTGAGAATTGGCCAAAAAATAGTACTTAACTGATGTTTGGCCGAAAAAACAGTAGTTAACTGAGAATTAGGTACCCCTATTAGCACCCTCGTCCTCCGACCATCTATTAAAAGTTTATTACAAAGTGGGACATGTGTTGTTACAAAGTGCGACAGAACAGCGTAATCGTCGCATTATATTCAAAGTCGAACGTAACTTGTATTTTGTTCCCTTGGCTGCGTGGTAAAGTTTCAGGCACTCAAGGCTAACCTAAGGCGGTGAAGCGCGAGCTCGAATCGTGGCAATTGAGTTTGTGTGTTGTTTTCTCTTTCTTTTCTTTTTTTCTTTCTTTTTTTTTTTTCTTTCTACTTTTAGCATTTTTTCACGATCAAACGCACACACTCACACAAACAAGGGGAGTGACAGAGATAAGTTCGCTTCACTCGATTTGTGGATTACAGCTGTTTGACTCAGGGCGTTCATTTAGTCTCGAATATGATCTGATTCGATCACCGTATTGAAAATCCTTAGAATTGTAGCTAGCCCGACTTCACGTTCAGCGAGCTTTCTTTACCCTCTAGCGTCACGATAAAGAGTGACCCTTGATTTGAGTTTAGCCAAGAAGTACAGACTATATACCCCTAACCTGAGATCAGGCCCAATTTTAGCGGTTCTCGTACATACTCTAGATCTCTAACGGCTACCACTAAAATTAGGCCTGATACAAACTCTCTCACGTTTGTGCTCGTTACGCCCAGTTTTTGGCCGTAACGCTGATTGGTTGTTAGAACAATGCCACAAGATCTGATTGGCTGTCGGAAACGACGGAAGTTGAAAGCGTTTATTCCTCTCGTGGTTGTTTTCTTGAATGATCCCCCTTCGGCGGAGAGAAAGGTCAATTTTGCCGTCATTTTTATTGTTTTATGGTCTTACGGTAGGAAAATATGCCTTAATACCATGGAAATTCAGAAAATTCATATGGTTGTTCATATCTTCTCTGGATTTGCTTTATTTACGGAACTGCAATTTGTTGATCGCTAACAAGGTACTTTTTGATTTCCCAACAAACGAGTGCAGATCAAAATACTGTCCATCTTAAAAGTGGTTTCATTTGAAAGTTCAGCCGGGGGTTACTTTTCTGAATGGGGTACGCAAGCGGAGGCTCATTGCGAAAGAAACCTCAATCGCCAACTGTGAAGTATTAGACGAAAACCATCGCATAGCTGTTCAAGGAATTTTTGTAGGCATTATCATAAAAGCTGGTAACGCTATTGTTAAGGTAACAGACTTGATTTTTGCCTTCGCTTTCTGTAAAAAACAAACCAGGAAAACTGGTGTCCTCGCTCGGTTGGCTGTTTGCTGTTCTTTAATTTCGATTGATAAATTTAGCGAGCCAAGTTTTTAGACCTGCAGTAAAACAACAACAAAACTAAGGAGAACTAAAAAGTGTGTTTGTAAGATTGTTTTTCGTTTTGTTTATAGGTAAGTTGAGCATGCAGCTTTAGAGGTGTTTGTTCGTTTTTCCAAAGTGGCAGATACTATTTACCTGGATTTATAAAAAATATATATATTTTTTACACGTTTGTTTCTCTAGTAAATTCGCAAATTGCAAGTGACTGTACGCACGAGACTAAATCAGCTACATTAAATGCTCCTCTGAGAACTCTTTTGGTTTGTTCTGAGATAAATCATATAAGTTTGCGATATATTTCTCCAAGATTTTTAAAGATTTATGTACTGAAAATCGGGGAACTGAAATTGCCGAGGAAAATATTAAGGCAACAGACAGACCAGTTAAAACTAAAACGTCGTGTCGCCGTCTTTTCGAAAACTTTTTACCTTCTACGCCAACAGAAATAACCTCCGAGATCTCCTTTAATCTCGCAAGAAGTTAAGTGTGATTGTGCTGACCTTTTTATTTTAAGTTAAAAAATTCAAAGATAAAAGCTATTTTTGAAGACAGCGAGTCTGCATTTTTCCCACTTATGAAAAATTTGCATACTAAAAAAACAAGGAAAGGAAGTAGTTTTGGTTGGCTGATTCGGCAAATGTCAATCAATCAAAAAAGTGGGCGGAAGACGTTTCGTAGAAGGTTTGTATCAGGCTCTATTTTCGTTTCGCCTTGCCCACCGGAATGTTATTTTCAAAGCGCAACGAAAATGGACCTGATCTCAGTTGATATACCCCGTCTGCACGGATTTACGAGGCTTACTTGTTTATTTCATTTGGCACTAACGAGTCTGCCGTTTCCTAACAGCCTCATTCCCAGGGTCCTCTCTATTTTACCTCGTCCGCCGTTACAATTTTGTCCCATGTAATCAGGAGTAAAAACTCAATAGAAGACTGGTTAAACTTGACATGTTTTCGTACTTTCACTGTGCTTTACTGGAAGGAGACGTGAGTAAAGAACCATTTCAGTTTTTTTGGGAAACGAGTTTTTGATCAATCATCAAGTGTTGGTGTTTCAGCTGTGTTTCAATTTTAGCCTAGAAGTAGACCGGAAAAGCGGTTGCTCCTTCAAATTGGCGCCAAAAAAAAAGCGCGGAAGAGACGTGCGCATGCTTCGCCGTTTAATTTATTTTTTTTTTTTGCGCCCTTTTCCATATATCAAATTTCGCATAATTATGTAATTACGCAGGCCATGCCACATGCCATTCCACAAACTCATTCCGCCTTTTACCCTCACCGATTCAAGGGTTGACTGAAATCACCAAATGTAACAGCTAATGTAAGGAGGAAGTTGAAGTGGGTGGCATCCAAACTCTATCCCCGTACAGGTGGCAGTTCTCCTTTTCTAAGGTTTGAATGCCCAGCATTAATACCCCCTTCGCCTCCCTCCTAAAAAGGGATTTAAAAAGGAAATAACAATAGATTTAATACTGATTGAAGACAGTCGGGGGGGGGGGGGGAACACAAGGTCTGGATGACCTGGATCTTACACTGCATACCTACAAAGGTGAATATATACTCACTTGACAGTTAACACACCTTTTGTGCCGCTTGAATTTCAGGTCGAGATGGTAGAGATGGATTACCAGGACCTGCCGGTCCAGCTGGTTAGTTGGCTGTAGATTGCATACCAGCCTCGTTCCCAGGGTTCTCTCCTACCCGCCCAAGGGAGCGAGAGAGGGTAGGAGACTGTGGGAGAGAGAACCTGGGAACGAGGTTGGTTGCATACGTCTAATCAGCCAATTTTTTGCACACTATTATTAAGCTGTTACATTATTGGATGTACCAAGAACCTTAGGGTGGTACCTTTTCGCCGCAAATATGATGCAAAAAAGTACAACTAGGAGCAAATCAGTAGCAAAGATGGTAAATACCGCATTGGCATGATAGTCTACATGGGATTGTATTAATTGGTGGGCACATGCGATATTTACCACATTTACACTAATTTCTTCTTAGTTTTTTTTGCATCTTATTTGCCCTGAGAAAATTTGGTGTAAAAGGGACTTGCCAGAAATTAGCAGCGGGAGGGGGGGGGTGGGGAGGAAACAGAGGGAGGATCACAACTTTTTTGAGACTCACAAAAGGGAGGGGTCATGAAAAATGGGCCGTTAAAAGGGGGAGGAGATTCATGCAAATATATGCCTGTTATTATGTAGAGGTTCACCCACAGAAGAAAAAGGAAGTTCTTTAGTTCTTTATTTGGTTAAAAAACACACACACAAGAACAACGGAAAAACATTATGAATATAAACTGTGACGTCTAAATTTATTCCAAAGATTGCTCACTCAGAAGCGACGTCATGTGTGTAACAAGTGACACCAATTGTCAGTTTAAAGAATATGAAATGAAAAAGCTGAAGTGGTTGAAAAACCAGCTGTCTAAAGCAGTCAGTATTTTCCATGGAGAGAAAGAAACACTGAACAACCATGAAGTTGCTAGCGGAACTGAGCTCATAGGCATTATCAACAACATCCAGGAAGTGAATGATGAAATCGATATGACCAGCTCAACATTAAATGCAAATACTCTATGGGAACATCAAGAAAAGGTTGTTAACTTTTGTGATGCTGCGATTGCATTCATTAACAGTCTCAAGTTGCCACCACTCTGTGACCACATTTTGAAAGCAACAGATGCTGGTCGTGGGGTTGGTGTCACTAACATCGAGGTTAACTACAGAGACATTGACATGTCAAGGAGTTTATTATTAAAATAGCTGGACTCACATGAACAGGATTCACAGGGCACCACACGATTCAGGACAAAACGAAGCGGAGCGTTCCAACACTGCTATAGGTGAAGCTTTGGTTGATGGTAGAGCATTACACTGGGAATACTTTCAACCAACCGATCTCATTAGTGAAGAAGAACTGAAAACACTCACAGTTGAAGAAATGAGAGAGCTGGAGGCAGAAGAAGTTGAGCGTAATGCACGGAGAGTTGCCCAGGATGTTGTGTCAAGAATCGATGGCGAGCCTTGGACCAGCTGGTGACTGTATGAAGGCCTTTGTTACTAGTCGTAAGAACAGCAGTTTTTTTTCAATACCGAATATGTTTAGCAATACTATGCTGCAAAGTGGGAGACGAGAAAAGTAAAAGTCCCAGGAAACAACTATTTCAAAAAATTAGATGACTTCATACAATCGTGTATGAGTACTAGAGAAATGTTTCACGTGAAATGGGTCACTGGATCCCACCCCTTGTCCAGTTCCAGACATCAACAAACTTCCAAAGTATCACTATCTGCCTGTTGCAGAAACACCCATCACAAATACAGACGACGGTAAAAGAAGAGAAGTGGAAGATTATCACCCTAGAGCACGTTTAAAGCAAGTCCAGAACAGGATGAAATCAATATCGAGGATAGTGCAAGTGTTCAGACCTTTTGCAACAGATACATTGTCGAAGAAAGTCTTGTGAAAAAATACCTGGAACATTTAAATCATTTAGAAATGATGAGTGAGAACAGAAAAATGGAAAAGAAAAACAAGAATTCGAAAGAGAACACGATGTCTTATGAGGTATTTGACTGGATGGAAATGCTGAATAGTGGAACACTAGCAAAACAGGGTGCATGTGTTCTGGACAAATACATCCATAAACATAATCACGGTGAGGCCAAACCACCCCCCAAAGGGCTTATCAAAACTTGAAAATTTAGATTAATTTAAAGTAACTTTGCTTGCTTTAACTCTTTCTCAACCAAACGTGGCCTGGAAATATGAAACAACAGGCCAATCAAAATGGCTCATAGGATGACTCCAAATGACAAATTATGACGTCACATTTGCTGACGTCATTCATACTTAAATTTTAAACTTTCGAATCTCCCAATTTTTTTTTATATCGTTTTTGAAAGAACTATTCAAGGGAAGTTGAAGACTGAAAAAAGTTTTTCGGTATCTCAAATATGAGCTAAGATATGACATTTTGAATTTGGATAAATTCGGAGCACAAAAACGGGGTACCCCCCTTGTAGAATGAGTCTAAATTTAAGAGTTTTATTGTCGAGTCAACCTTGCTATTTAAGTTACACATAACACATCTTTACTGTCGAAAGCTAAAGGAAAAAGAAAAATTTGAAAAAAAGAATTTCCTAAGTGCGCAAAAACCCGGAAAACAGTTTTGTGACGTCATAAAACGTAATTTTTGGTTTGCTTAAATTAGTGTTTTTGAGTCAAAAAACAAAAATCTAAAATGATACGATTTTGGACAACTATAAAAGGTTTGTGTCACCGGAAAATCAGCTTATTTTGCAAAAAAACAGTAAAAAAAAAAAAAAAAAGGAGGGATCGTTTTTAAGGAAAAGTATGGTTCTGGGGGGTGCAATCAAATTTCTTTGAAGTCCCATGACTCGGGTTTTACGTGTCGTAGCCACAAACGGTTTTCGCTGTTTTACTCCTCTTCTAAAGCTCTGTCAAATGATATAAGTTTGACTTTCAAATTAAAAAACTGCATTTAACCCATTTTGGTGACTGGCAGGTTTGGTCGAGAAATAAAAAGAAATGTAAAAGATTCCTAAATTCAGCCTTAATAAACCCTTCTGGGGGTGATTTGTTTTGCCCCGCCGTGAATTTGCTTGCAGTGAAAGGTAAAAACAAGCCCCAAACTTCAATACTGTTATGGATCACTTACGGCCATTTGCCGAGAACACACAAACAAACAAACAAACAAAGCTCCCTCAGTGTAGAAGAGGTGGATGATCATCATGAGAAATGAGAAGTAGATGAAGGGGATGAGGCATTACCCATTTGTCCTAGTGATGAAGACTTTGTATTGGGATAAAATAGGAGAGTCGAGTGATCAGCTGTCAGAATCAGAGTCGGACTCTTAATGCAGTCATCTAAACTGTATGTATATAGCATTACAAAAAACAGATTAGAATTTATTTTGATTTTTCATAATACTGACCCACCTAGTGTATTGCAAGTACTAGATTTTATCATTTATACAATTAGAGGGGAGGGTCATGATATTCTAGGCCAAGCTCAAGGGGAGGGTTAGCAAATGTCACTCCCATTGCAGGGATGGGTCACCTCATTTCCGAACCCAAATTTAAACCTCCCAGCCCCCCCCCCCCCCCTTCCCCCACCCCTCCCCCTACTAATTTCTGACAAGTCCCTAAACTAAAACCTAATTTTTCGTGCAGTGATTCCGACAAAAACTGTCAGAAGCAACTTTGTCTTAAAACCCAAGTTAAATCTACCATTCGGTCTCCTTAGTGGCCAAAGTTAAAAAAGGAATACAAATTGTAATCAGACAGGCTCCAATGGGACAAGAGATTACCAACCACGAATCAGCCTGATTTGTTGCGAGACAGGTTTGAACGTGGGTAGTACTTACGCAACATAGCTTTGCAACTCGATTTGTATAGATATTGAAGAACAACTTGCTAGTTTTTGTTGCAAGTTTTTCCTTAGCTTTAAAATATAAAAGTTCTAGTTTGTTTTTATTTTTTTTCAGGTAGGGACGGTAGAGATGGAAGAGTGGGTCCCCCGGGACTTCGAGGACTCGCGGGACCAAAAGGTATGATCTGTGCTGCCTAGAGCAGATTAACCGGGCATATGTTACGCGAGGTATAATTATGTGCACAATAAATTATTGGCCGAACATAAGTTGTTGAGCATGAGGTTTTCTCTCGTCTCTTTTGGGCTGCGCAACTGACACAAAAATAGACCAGTTTATATAATCTTGGTAAGCTGTACAATCCTGTGTTCCTATCCTGTAGATGTAATAGGGAAAATTATTTAATATCTGATGTAGCATGGAATGTAACAAGGGCAGAACTTGCACATAAAAAAATGAGCTTACAATAGTTCGTGGGAAGACACAGTCCCGGCCAAAGATCGATTACTCGATCACCATTTTTTCCTCCCACAGAAACCTGCCTTAACTAGTCCTTCCGGCCTTTTCTGAATTCATTCATTTGCCCCCGGCAATTGTCGATTTAGATAAAAAAAAGTTCAGATTACTTTTGACTCATTGGCCGAGTTGTTTAAAGCTGGGTTAAGATAACCCAAGGTGAGTGCGAGATTTGAATTCAGTGTTGAAAGCTTAAAAAGCTGTTCAGTTTTAATTCTTTTCGTCTACAAGTTGATGATTGGAAGCTCTAAAAGTAACAGAGAAAATTATCCGAGAAAATGCTTTTGAATACATGAAAAAGAAACCCGGGTTAAGCGCTAATCGGCCTTTGAACAACTGGGCCCTGTTTTACCGCACACCCTTACCCTCTTAATAACCTTTACTAATAGGTCTCGAAAGGCGAAGGAAAGTCGTTTAACGATCGATATGTAGCTGCAAAATTTATAATTTTACCACTTTGGAAGAGTAAAACAAAGAGCCTTGGTATGAACGTGAATCATGAACGTTTAGTTAACAATAAAATCGGAAAATACTTTGTACAGTTTTGAAGCACTCAATTTTTGTTGTTGTTGTTGTTGTTTGTTTGTTTGCTTGTTTGTTTGTTTTTCATTAGAAATTTCACTCGTTCGCTCCGCTCACTAGCCTGCACCGCTGACGAAACTAAACTCTGCCGGTTAAGTCCGTTTGCGAAACAGCACCGAAATCCTTGTTCTGGGGCCCCAGCTTTGTATCAGGATTTGAGTAAGCGCCATGATTGGCCTGTGAAAAAATGCCATAGTCGATTTACCAAACAAGATGACAGCACACGGCGTAAACATAATAGCGTACTCGCGTACTTTCCATGAAGTCCTGTACATATAGATTCATATGTAATGTAATGAGTAGAATATGATCCATTCATCGATTTCATGTTCCCCAGGAGATGTTGGTGAAACTGGAAGTGTTGGCCCCCAGGGTCCTCCCGGACCACAAGCAGAGAAGGGAAAGGGACTGTCTGGAGTGAAATACGTTCGCTGGGGAAGGACCAACTGCTCTGGAAATGCTTCGACGGTGTACAGTGGTAAGGGTGGATATTTGTTTATTCATTTAATAAATTGTGTCAAAATGTATGTCATATGCATCGAAGAGATCATTTTAAGAATAACTTACTTTCATTCATTTGACCAAAGTTATATGACATAAAAGAAATATCTGTGATATGCGTTAACTTGGATCAGGTAAGAATTACAGTCGACTCTCTCTTAATGGACACCTCCATAAAATTGACACCTCTGTAAAACGAACCCCTAGAGTTGGTCACTACCTTCACATACTCCTTTTTTACTCTCTATAAGACGAACACCACGCTTTATCTGTATGTCCATTGGGCCATCCTTAGAGAAATGATGACAAGGCTTGAGAGAGGATATAGATTACTGGCTGTCTTCAATTTCTCTTCAATAACGTCCACTCGCGCAATGTTAATGGTCTTAATGTCTTGGTGGGATCGAAACCCACCAATAATGAGCGAGGTTTGTGATACACCAATCACTAATAAACAACCACGATGGTACAAATAGTTCGACTCAGTAAATCGCCACTATCGCCTGATGAAGACCTGCAGTGTGCGGTCGAAACGTCGCGATCAATACCAAAGTGACAATCGTGAGACAAACGATAAAAACTAAGCCTTAATAGTACTTTTTTCGCTACTTGAACAGCGTCTGCAAAGCTTGTTTGAACCCTTTAATTGCTTAGCCAGAAATGATCTCTCAAACGTCAAATTTGCATTTATAATAGGTCATATTATGTTTACCTCTCACTTCTTATTAGGTAGAATAGGTGGAGGGCATTATACTTTTCGTGGAGGCGGAGCAAACTATCTTTGCCTTCCAAACACTCCAAAGTACGACAAATACAAACCAGGCAATCAGGGTACAGCATATGTGTACGGCGCTGAGTACGAAGTGTCACTGTTTAACCCTTTTAAGGAAAATCTCCATGACCACGACGCACCTTGTGCCGTCTGCTTTGTCGAGTCACGTGGTTCGATGCTAATGATACCAGCACGGAACGACTGTCCCAGTGAATGGACAGAGGAGTATCATGGGTACCTGATGACGGAACATTATAATCACAATAATCAAAGAGATTTCATCTGCGTTGACAAAGATGCTGAGTCTATCCCTGGCAGCCAAGCGAACCTGAATGGTGCATTGTTGTACCCGGTGGAGGGACATTGTGGCACATTACCGTGTGGTCCATATGTTCAAGGTCAAGAGTTCACTTGCGCTGTGTGCACCAAGTGAAGGATCTAAGGACTGTCCTTTCTAAAGTGTGTTTCAATCAACAACAAATGATTTAAAAAAATAAACTGTGATGATTTGAAAAAAGTAGTTCAGATCGCATGTCGACACATAATCAGCTCCTTTTAAATTGTTTCCGTCTAGGTACAACTGTAACTTGCAAGTAATACAAATAAAGATCAACTGAAAGTTAACGCGAAAAAACTTGAACATTGTTTTTAAGGAAAAGTAATATGAGTCATTTCCATGTCGTCTCAAGAAGGGATTTTTTTTTTCAAAGAGAGAGCTCTTATCAAATGCCTCGAATTCAAAATGTGACGATTGGTCAAGGAAACAACTGCTATAAAATACTGGACAAAAGCACTTGGGACTCAAAGGGTTGTGTGTGTTTCACAAGCTAAGTGAAGTCTGGAAAAGCAGTGGTAACCTAGTTTTAAAGGCGGTAATGTTGTCTACCCCTCCCAAATATTAATTCTACATTAGTCACTACCAGGCTTCTTAAACAGTAAAACTCTCTTGTGTTGGAAACGTGGATGTATCTGCCCCACTGTACGTTATAATGTAAACAATTTTCTACGTTTCAAGACCAAGCAACGCCATATTTTCGGACGTAAAAAGACACAAATTAACAAACAAAAAGAAAAGAACAGCCCGAAATATTTCCTACAAATTACATTATTAAATCGTGGCAGACGGTCTGGTCTCAAATAGAGATATAGAAATCACGAGCATTACTCGTTTTCTACAAGGTCTAATAATCAGATAATACCGGACAAACGTCCTGGCACACTGATGGCATGCCAGTTTGGCAGTTTAGAACTGAAAAACAGTGCTATCTATATCCAACATTGTGCTGCTGTTCCCCGCCTGGTACAATGCTGAAGGTTGTAAGAAACTGCGTCCACAAGAAGAGAGGAAAAAATTAACGTGTTTATTAATTATATTAATACAGTTGAAATTCCATTAAGCGGCCACCTATTAATCACGGGGCCACCCTCTATTAAGCGGCTGAAATGAAAGTCTAAAAATAACTATAGAAGTTAAACCTCTCATGATCATTAAGCGGCTACCTTTTGGCCATCCCACCAAGAGTTCTTCCATTGTTTTCACCTGTAGTAAGCGGCCATCAAGCATCTAATGCACTTAGTTTGACTTATTTTAAGAACATAATGAAGGAAAATGAAGTCCAGGATCGAAAGTTAAACGACCAATTCTGGACTTTAATGCTGCTCCCGTCGCGAGTTTGTTTCAAAATAAAGTGATGGTTCTGCAGAAGATTATGCTGATTTATGAAGAAATCTCTAACTGAACAGTCTACTCCCATTATTAAAGCGGTCACTTGCCGGTTCCCCGAGGGTGGCCTGTTTAAATGGAGGCTCGACTGTATGTATGATAAACACCATAGGCAGGGTTGGGGGGGGATATTAGTGTCCATATGACTGGGAGGAAAATTGACGATTGGGAATCGTCATACCATCATCATCATCATCTTCATACGGTTACAAACATCAGGCATTATCAAAAAATAAGTAGATATTTCCATCACTGTATTATAAGGGACAAAATTTAATCATAAAGGCCGCCATCTTGGATTACACCAAGAATTAGAAATCAGCACACAAGCTTTACTTTTATTGTTGAAAGTAGTTGAAAAAACATGCATTTTCACTCCAAAATGGCTTGGCCACCTGCTTCTTATGACGTCATATCTCGTAACCATAGTAACCGACCATCACTAAACTTGCCTTATTACCTCAATGATCTAAATTGTCCTAGCCTAAGTTTTTAATTAGTTGGCTGGCGTCAGCGCCATAACTGGATTGGAATTTGAAGTCACTGTAATTTGTCAGATAACGTTTTGGCACAGTTACACCACAAACAACACATAACGTAACATAACAAAACATTTTATCATTCAAAGTACATTTTCTTTCTTTTTATTGGCCGAGAGCCCACCACGTGACCTGCAAATAACTGCCTACAAATAATGGTCTGCTCATGCGCAATGCCGTCCAACTGTGTTTGGCTGCAAATAATATTCTGCACATGCGTAAAGGAAACCTTTCTTTTCTCCTTCTTGCGATCGCTCTTGCGTGAAAATGGCAGATCGCTTCGCTTCCTGAGGATAGTCATTAAAAAGACAAACTCGGTGATCGAATGATAAAACAATTATTGAACTCGGTTATCGCAAAATATCGTGATTTTTTCAGTGTTATTTGCCTCAACCTTCGGCTTCGGCAAATAATTGATCTGCTCGCCACAGACAAATCACGATATTTTGCTCAACCTCGTCCAATAATTGTTAATTATTAGCATTCCCATGTACGGAAATGGTATTGCTTTTAAACTTGACAATTTTAATTTCAATAAATTTAAAATAATCAAATAAACAGGTAATATTAATTGCTGCGGAACGACCGTAGGGAGCGAGCAGCAACATAATCAGGATTTAAGGGAAATATATAAGGTGGGACGAATTCTGGAATTCATCACTTTTTACCAGAATGCATTACTTTAACCAGACTGCAATACGCTATTTTTTTACCAGAATGCATTGCGCCACAATCAACTCAAATAAAAACACGAGGAAGTTCGGTGGGTGAGAGCGTGCATCGTTCTCTTCCCAGACTCATTGTTTTCTTTGTGCCATATTTTCCACACCACGGTTAGAGGTCTTACCAAATTTTAGACACGTAGGAGTCTTTCAGATGAGTGCGATGGTTAACTATGGATTGGATTTTAATTCGAGAGCCTTTGACTCGTCCAGGCGTTAATCTTGACGAGAAGATGAGCATTTCCTCCTCGACCCCTCAACACGGAGGATATACAAATTCCAGCTTGCTAGAAGGTGATGTGAAAGTGAGAAAATGTCTTGCAATACTATCGTTAACAACCTGTATGAGCCGAAAATGGATGTGATTTATTTTGGCCCTTAGCTTCAACATGACAGCGGAGATCGAGATAACAAAACATACCGTTTTGCGTCCTACTTTCCAGACGAGGACTTGTATCGTCGTTTTACCGAAGGCAAATGGAAAATAATGTTTTTTCTCTTTTGATTATGTTATAAAAGAAATGGTAAACGTGCAGCGTGCAACCATGGAGTTATGGATGCACGCGGGACGTTGCTAAGCACGAAAGAAGCGTAAGAGTCGCACGAGGCGATAGCCGAGTGCGACTCTAGCTTCTTGAATGCTTAGCAAACCTCTTAAGTACATCCATAACTCCATGGTTGCACAGCTGCAACGTTTACCATTTCTTTTATAACATAATCAATAGAGAAAAACATTATTTTCCATTTGCCTTAGGTAGAGTCATAGGTCCGAGTTCATGTATACTGCCATCTGCCTGCGCGTAAACAAATCATGTTCTATGTTTTTCAAAAACTTGCCTTTGACTTTTCCTTTCGCTGAATCAACCGTTCTGGCCGTTCTCCGTCTTCAGGTAAATTGGAAAACGTTTTTTGTCGTTATTGTGAATGGCATCTGTCTACTTGCTCTTAATATTAGGGTAAAAACTTTGAGGGAAAACTATAGCTGCAACTATAAACATTAACTAAAAAGACTCTAAAAAAAAGCTAAAACTAAATAAATGAAATAATTATCAAGCTTATTTATGTGACAATTTTTGAAATAAACGTTAAGTAGAAATGAGAAAATTTGACTGTAATTCCTTTACAATAACAGGTAACACTAATTTTAAAAAGAAATTAACTATCTTTGTATCGAAATCTGTCTGGGGAAATCCAGCTATGAAAGTCAACTGAAATTCGCCGACACACAGCCAGCGCTGAAGCTGTTGTTTTTCGACTGTTCCCTGAATGACTGTTATGAATGAACACTGAAGAAGAAAATAATACACACAGAAGTTATTTTTTGAAAAATTTATTTGAAAACCCAAATGTTTCTGTACTCAAATGAAATTCGCTTATTCAAGCGTTATGTGCCCGTTTAAACTCAACTAAAATTTTTAATCGATGCGATGAAAACTTCACAACAAAGCTGTCTCGAATTTCAGCGTGTTTTCTTAAAATATTTGCTTGAATTCAGCATCAGCTTGACCAAAAAGTCAATAAAACAATGCTAATTGATAAATTTACATTTCAAACAGACTTTCTCTTCTATAAAAAACACACAAAATGTACCTTAAATCTTCGCTCGCTCGATTTTCCTTCAACCGATTCTAGGCGCAAGGAAAACAGTGATAAATTCATCCAGGGCAAATTTTTCGCTTGATCTTTTGTCTTTTTTCCTTCAAAACGACAGCTTAGTATTTTCTTCAACTTCCACTTTTCATCTGTGCATTTCATCGGTGTATTTTACCGTCAGGAGAGGAGATTTGTTGAATTTGCATAAATTTAACCGCGCTAGCTCAGTTTCTTGGCGTGCACCCACGGGCAAATGGTAATGGCTAACTGACCAATCAGAGCGCTGATAACTCCTACACCGAAAGAGATATGACGTTCAAATTTTCGGACTTTTCCTAAAATTTATCTAGGAACATTTTGGTATAATTACCATGTCCATGTGATTAATCATATTGCCATGGCAACCAGTTTCTGACACATAGGTTTTGGAAAATTTAAAAAACGGTGATTTTTTTTGTTTTAAGATCGCGTTTTTACAATTATAGTGCTTTTTGTTGTTAAAATGGTCTTTGCTTGGGACTAGTTTTTGAATTACATCAAAATGTTTCAACATCGAATATTTGGGGGGGGGAGGGGTGGGGTAAAATTTGTCACTTTTTTGCTTTGACAAATATGCTGCTCTATTTTCCAAATAACACTTCCAAAGTCATTTGTTTGGGCAATAAACATTAGTTTGATACTTCTTTTATACATTCTGAGCTTTTTCCCCTGTGAAAGTTGCTTTAAATTATAATTTTAACAAAAAAAAGGAAATCCAAGATGGCGGATCCAAGATGGCGGACAACCATTTCAAATTTTAAATTTTATTGCTTCCTATTGCTTTTTCTCGCTGTACAAGTGTTTCCTTATTACTAGTTCATAAGAAAGGATAACAAAGAGATGACTTTACCAATATTATTGATATTTTACGTATCTAAGTGGAAAAATAATAAGAAGCATTGAAAAATCGGAATATGACGTCACTGTGACGTCATCATTGGGCGTGGCAAGTCAAAACTGGGTGTGGGGTTTTTTTGTACGGAGATGATCATTGTGTCTAAATTTCATGACCCTAGCATTATTGGTTCCAGAAATACAGAGGGGGGGGGGGGGGGTCCGAGGAGCCCCTCCCCCTCCCAGTCACAGATTGACCAAAAAAGCCCAGTCTGAATAGAGTTAAGTTAAAGACTTTTCTCCAAAGTTACGTAATCAGCCTCTGTGGTGTAGTGGTTAAGTGTAGTCGCGTCGAGCCGAAGGTGCTGAATTTGAGTTTTACTCAACTCTTTTTTTCCTTCTTTCTTTTTTTCCGTTTTTTGTGATGTTGTTTCTATAAATATTTACCTAAATAACTGTTATTTAATGAAGTGCAAGAAATAGTCAGAAAAGTATCGTGTTTCCAGAGAAAAGATAGTAAACCCCATATTAAATGGAAAGGAAGGAAACTATTAACAGCGCATTTTTGCGTACCATTGTCTAAGCATGAAGAGAGTAATTCGATCTTGTAGGCATTCGTTTGATTACATAGTGAATTTAGTTTGGGTAATAAAATAGGGTGGTTGACTTTGTCATTTAGATCTAACATAGCCACGATCTATGTTAAAGGCCCAATTATCAGTGGCTTCCAATAAAGTGGTCACAGTTGAGTTGAGGAATCGAAAACTAGATCGATATTTTAGGATTATAAACTATTCTGGCAAGACTTTTGCCATTGCTGAAATCACTGTAATTGGGCGATAATGATTCATCTCACTTCTATCACTCTGTTTAAATATAGGGGTTAACTGTGGCAAATACACGCATATCCGTAGAACTGAGCTGACAAAGAAAGGTCATCTTTTGTCACATGATATATGGCTTACTTGATTCTTGCGTCGAGATAACACACTTAATTAATAATTTTAAATTATCCTTTCTTAAGTTCTAAGCTGTTCCAATTCAAACAGGTAAATAACGCTTATGTAATTTCCAAAAACGAATAAGTACCAAAATCTGCAAAGTACACCCCTACACGAGAGTACAAGCATATCATACCCACCCCTTTCCGACGAGGGTCTTACCCCGGGATCATTTTGTGACATCATGACCACTAACGGACATGAATCAGTCCCTTGTCAGTTCAGATTTGCCACCAATATGTGACGAGAGTTTGAACCGTCCGGATTGCGTGTTACGGCTAACCGTCACTGCTGATCTATAGGTCACCAAATATTTCTTTACAGTTTCTGAAAATGGCTAATGAAAACCCGACCATTTGTACAAAGTCTTTCAAGCATGAGAATTTTCTTTCTTTTGTGATTCTGTTCATCGCGATTTGCTTGATCGTATGCATCGTCTCCCAAGTTTCTGTTTGCGTTTATGTATACCACAAGTTTTCAAGGCTGGACAAACGCTTGGATGATTCTGGAAACGTATTAGAGCATATCTTTGATGAAAGTTCTTCAAAGCTCACCTCAAATCAGACAGCTTTGAATGAAAACGGCAAAGTCGTTAGAGAAAGAAGGTCTCTAGGGCTTACATGAAGTACCAACCAATCTGCAAGGTCTGGTTAAGCGATTAAACGTCATGGAAAAGAGGTATGCAGAACCCGGGGTGGGGGGGACTCCGCATATGAAAGGGGTGGGGATGCTCGTCGTCTCGCTGAGGGGTGTAAATTTCGAATTTTGGTCTCACTTAGCGTGTTCTGGGCAAAACGCCATCATATTCAGCCGTGAAGATCTCGATTAGGGTTGCACGTGAAAAAATATAGAAATATTTATATTGTCTGTGCTTTAACATGGTCTCTTTTAGGGGTCAAAAAAAGCTTGGGCCACGCCCAGATCGGTCTTTTTTAGGGGTTTTATTCAAAATTTCCCGACGAGCATCCCCACCCCTTTCATATGCGGAGTCCCCCCCCCCTCTCCGATGCAGAAACTCGTGCAGGCGATTGATCATATTCGATCAGAATATTCTGGGAATATTGCAGTGAGATTGTTTCGAAAAAAAGAACCGGATTGATAAACACAGCAGACTACGTAATAATGATAAAGTCAAATATGGTTTTCAGACAATAATCCATCCTAATTTTATAGGGCGATTAAAGGTCAAATGAACCAAAAAATTGAAATATTTTCTTTTGTCGCTTTACCTTCAACAAACACTAAAAAGAACCATCCTAAGTGAGATTTGGGTAAAGATTTTTCTTCCCAAGCCTTTATAGAAAGATAAAGACTTCACGAAAAAGCTTCTGAAATGGCTGCGTGATAGACTGGAGACTACGTGACGTCAATTTTGGTCTTTCAGGGCGGAAAAACGTTTTGCGCAAGCTTCTGCGCATCCCTTATCGCCTGCGTTTGTTTGTCTCGTTCCGTGCTGTTCTGTGAGAGTTCTGACTGAGACTGATAGACTATGAATGAAATACACGAGGTGCGAACGTTTGCTCCTTGTAAAAGCTTTTTTTTGGTTTTTTTTGTTGTTGTTGTTTTTTCGTCACTTGAAAAACAGATCATTCCGTCAGTCTGAGGAGGAATAAAACGTTTTGAACATTTCAAAAGAGGTTTGTATTTTTCTATAATTGTGCATTCGATTTGTGAATTGATTTTGTGTCCAGTGCTTCGCCTTCTTTCGCCGGGCTGAATTAAACTGACCCACTTGTATTCTGTTATTAGTAGTTACGGTTAGTTTTCTTACATGCCCAGATTCATTTACCTTTCCATAACCAGCTTTATCCTTGTCCTATGTCAAAGAACCGTAATGCTAACGCTTGCGAGTGAACAAACTTGAGCGCTTAAAACTTCCTCGGAACTATAGAAGGCTAGCAAGCTTATTCGAGAAGAACAGACTACTTCCATCACTTTTTTGTTGCTCAAGTAATAATAATCAGAGTAATTTTCTTTTTTCTTTTTTCATTTTTAATTACGTAGTTTTGTTTTCTTTCTGTACGCAAATTTTCCTTTTCACTCGCTGTGAAGTAGCTGAGAACGACAACTGCCGGCAGTGGCTTCAAAACAATTAACTCTTTGCCCGTAAACAATTGCTGGAGCTGGATTTGACTGAAGCGAGCAAAACAAACCCTTATGTGCAGTTTTGTGTACTTTCTAATGATTCAGTTTGCTGAGTTTAATTTGCTTGAATGAAGACCCTCGCATGGACCAGTTTTTAAAACTAGCTAAATGGTGAATCATGGCTCGGGTGCGAAGCTTGCAACTGATCTTTTGCTTTTAAGATCTTTAGGTAGGTTATTTCGCACAGAAAATTCACTTCTTCATTGTCAGCAGGTATAAGAGCCTTAAGCCTTATGTTTTTTGACTGGAAATTTGTTCTTTTGCAACCTTATTGAAGCTTTTTTTAGTTCACTTAAGCTGAAATTTATGCATGATGGAATTGTTCTTTGCTTGTCGCCTCTCTTTGCGAGCTTAAAGTGGCGTCTATGGTCCTTAAAGTGACCTCAGTCGGTAATTGAATCATATACATAACTGGAGACAAGGTTTTGCAATAATGCAACTTCAACTTTGTTTGAAGAAAATCTTACTTGGTTTTTGAGAAGTGTTATGCATGTTCAACTTGACAACACAATTGAAAGCAAACTTTATGCGCGAAACGATCAAGTTTAAAAAAACTGTAGTTACGTTGAAACCGATTTTGGGGAAGATTTTACTAGATAAAGATTAACTCTTTTTCTTCCCACGTATCAACGCCAAAACTTCTACATGGAGGATTTTGTTTATATTTTAGTGTTCAGCGAAGCACAAGTGTCCGATCGAGCGTGGGTTTTAAAATATCAACTCGAGTGCGACAAAGTTCAATGACTTCAAAGACCCTTCAAACACATTGTGGGCAAGCGTGAATTTCTTTGGGCAAATTACTATGCAAGGATATTTTGTTTTTGTGTCCATAGTGGAGCTCCGGACCTTATATATCCAGAAAGGTCTTTATATGAACACATTTTGTGAATAAATCTTGAAAAAAATTGGACCTACGCACGCACATTTCCAGTACAGCGCAAGGAAATTAATGCTGTTGTTAAAGTCTGTTTTACTATGATGTATTCTTCAAGAGAATTAAATAATAAGGTTATAACCACAGCTTGCAACTTTTGAAGACAAATTGCTTGTTCTTTCAAGGTTTATGGCCGCACAAACCACCACAATTTCTGCGCCAAGTCGACTCGAAAAACACTGTTTTGAATTTCCCGCTTTTTTTCACCTGACCAACATTGAAGTCACAAGCTGTTTTTACCGACAATTTTTCCGACCGCTCTACGAAGATAAGGGCCAAAAATTAACAATTTTTAATTGCGAATATCTCGGAGATGCTTGCTTCAATTGAGCTGAAACTTCATAGTATGTTTATTCGGTTCATATTAAACATATTTCACCAGAATTGAACTAAAATAAAAAATGTCGAATTTTTGGTTCATTTGACCTTTAAGTCAAGAATGAAACCAAAAATGAATTGTACGCATGTATAAATAAAGTAGCATAATAATTTCTTTAAAGAGCTGCCTTTAGCTCGCAAAGTTTCGAAAAAGGTAACTATAGTTAGGCTTAGTACTTAGAAGTTTCTATACTGGACATTTTTATTTTAATGTTGTTATTATTATTATTAATATTATTATTATTTTGAATGCGAAAATACGACAAAGTGAAACTTTCTTTTCTTTAGATTACAAGAATACAACAGAACTGTCAATGAAAGACGCATCCCATGGCAGTTTGTGAGAGGTTAGATAATATCAATTAGAGCTATGACGTTATACTTCGCATGGTTAGGGATAATAGTAATGAATACTACCCTACTTAGATATCCTTTGGTACTCTTCCAAGGACGACCCAACCTTTGGTAACTCCCCTGGAAGGGGAGGCGGCGGGGGGGTGGGGGGGGGGGATGTTACTCGACCAATATTTGGTTTAGCTGAGCCGCTGTGGGTTTGTAACCCTGACCCTGTTTAGGACCAAAATTCCTAAAATACATACCCCGTTTATGATCCTGTTAAGGACCACGGACAAGTAGTCAACTGTTCAGGAAAAGCTTGCTACAAATTGTATACCCTGTTTAGGACAGACTCGCGCAAAATTATATACCCTGTTTTGTCCTGTTTAGGACAGAGAGGACAAAAACCATACCCTGCCCAGCGGCACATTCCCGTATAGGCCATATAAGGGATTACCCTGCCAACCCCCCCCCTCCCCCCCCCGCCCCCACTCCGTTAAATTGGACCTACGCACGCACATTTCCAGTACAGCGCAAGGAAATTAATGCTGTTGTTAAAGTCTGTTTTACTATGATGTATTCTTCAAGAGAATTAAATAATAAGGTTATAACCACAGCTTGCAACTTTTGAAGACAAATTGCTTGTTCTTTCAAGGTTTATGGCCGCACAAACCACCACAATTTCTGCGCCAAGTCGACTCGAAAAACACTGTTTTGAATTTCCCGCTTTTTTTCACCTGACCAACATTGAAGTCACAAGCTGTTTTTACCGACAATTTTTCCGACCGCTCTACGAAGATAAGGGCCAAAAATTAACAATTTTTAATTGCGAATATCTCGGAGATGCTTGCTTCAATTGAGCTGAAACTTCATAGTATGTTTATTCGGTTCATATTAAACATATTTCACCAGAATTGAACTAAAATAAAAAATGTCGAATTTTTGGTTCATTTGACCTTTAAGTCAAGAATGAAACCAAAAATGAATTGTACGCATGTATAAATAAAGTAGCATAATAATTTCTTTAAAGAGCTGCCTTTAGCTCGCAAAGTTTCGAAAAAGGTAACTATAGTTAGGCTTAGTACTTAGAAGTTTCTATACTGGACATTTTTATTTTAATGTTGTTATTATTATTATTAATATTATTATTATTTTGAATGCGAAAATACGACAAAGTGAAACTTTCTTTTCTTTAGATTACAAGAATACAACAGAACTGTCAATGAAAGACGCATCCCATGGCAGTTTGTGAGAGGTTAGATAATATCAATTAGAGCTATGACGTTATACTTCGCATGGTTAGGGATAATAGTAATGAATACTACCCTACTTAGATATCCTTTGGTACTCTTCCAAGGACGACCCAACCTTTGGTAACTCCCCTGGAAGGGGAGGCGGCGGGGGGGTGGGGGGGGGATGTTACTCGACCAATATTTGGTTTAGCTGAGCCGCTGTGGGTTTGTAACCCTGACCCTGTTTAGGACCAAAATTCCTAAAATACATACCCCGTTTATGATCCTGTTAAGGACCACGGACAAGTAGTCAACTGTTCAGGAAAAGCTTGCTACAAATTGTATACCCTGTTTAGGACAGACTCGCGCAAAATTATATACCCTGTTTTGTCCTGTTTAGGACAGAGAGGACAAAAACCATACCCTGCCCAGCGGCACATTCCCGTATAGGCCATATAAGGGATTACCCTGCCAACCCCCCCCCTCCCCCCCCGCCCCCACTCCGTGGATAACGCCGACTTGAAATGCATCTAACCGAGCTTGTACAGCATCATCAAATTCAAAATGATGGATAAAAGGAGATCAACAATGGAAATCATTTGAAATCGTCTTGTTTACCCCCAAAATGACGTCTCCAAGTTACACGAGCTATAAACTGTTGAGATGTTCACTGTCTTTTCAATTTTCAGTTTCATAACAGGTCATTCTTCAATGTTGTCAAGTGGACGTGTCTGGGACGGGAGAGGGGCGAGTTTCCTAGTCCCAGGTGACAACCTGGGACTAGGATTGCGAAGCTGCGTGACCTGTAAAGGTGTTGAGGCATACGGAGAATTGCTTCGATGTTTCCTCTGACACACATCGGTTTTGTATGCCTTCACATACCTAGTAGCAAAAAGATCTTTATTTCATGGCACTTGAGAACCAAGAGATGGATCTTAAAATCTTTTGTAAGCCAATTATAGTGACTTCGTCGTTCCGCTCAAATTTTAAGGTCGAGATGGAAGGGATGGAAGACCAGGCCCTCCTGGACCGGCTGGTCAAACAGGTCATCCCGGACCAGCTGGACAGACAGGTCCTCCTGGTAAGTTCATCTTGCAAATCTACTAGTAGGTCAAAAATATCACCTTTTAGATCCTTTATTGGGGTTGGCCGTACAACAAACACGAGGTAAATTTGAGGCAAGATATACACGTTGGGGTTTTACAATGAGGGTGATAAAAGTGATGTAATGCGCCGCGCAAAGACCTAAAAAACCTTCGAAACCAATGGTAGAGCGTTAAATTGAGCACTGTAAACTATCTTAAATTCTGTCCTTTCCGCTTGATTTCGCGTTCTCGTTTGATGTCACGTTGTCTTTGCTAAACTGCCTAACTTGGTCATTGGCCGAATTAACGAGGATAGCTAACAAGAACATGTACAGCCATTTTACCAGAGGACAAACTATGGCCACTTTGATGATCAAAATGGTTATATATATTTATAGACGATGTACTCGTAAGGCGAGGTTCCACTGTGATTTAATACAAGTAAATGACACACATGCCGGAACTTTTTTGAGTTTAATAAAGCTCCACACGTATCCCTGTATCCTGACAGTGGGTAAGGTTTAGAGGAAAAAAGGTTCGCTTATAAAGTAAAACGTTTATTTTATTTTATTTTACTTTTTATTGCAATATTTACAAAATATAGATACTTACAGATTTACAGACATTAAACAGATCACAAGGAGATAATAGGGAGCTTAAGCAACGACGACGACGACGGCAACGAGAACGGCAAAAAACCAATAGGTTGAGCATGATTGACAAAATAACAACTTTGCACGTGCATCACGCTTTTTTTGTACATTTCTTAGCCGTCGTTGCACGACTACAACGTGAATAAGCGCGATAAAGTTTGAGGCAGCACAAATTCACTTTTTAAAATGTCGTTTTCGCAGCAGTCGCTGTCGTCGTTGCTTAAGGTCCCTAATACTATGAACGGTGCATACAAGTTGAACTAAAAACATTAAACAGACGATGTTGGATAAATTGTTGATAGGTTCCAATTTTGATAGCAGGTCCACTGCGCTGCACGGTTTAGTAAGATTTAAATAAAGTGAAGGCTTTTCGACATAATCCTGGCTAATGCTGTCTAATTTCTGAGCACAATTGCTCGGCCGTCAGTACATGTGCATACGCACGCAGGTGCATATATACATGGCCTGCGAAAAAGTAGGCACGTTTTGTATGAAAGCAAAGTCTTAAAACGGGTGCGTTAGAGGAGACTGAGTAAAGTAGAATGTTCCCTCATAATTCAGGCAGAGACGGGAAGGACGGCAAAGACGGTAAAGATGGAAGAGATGGTAGAGATGGAAGAGAGGGTCCCGCGGAACCCCGAGGAATTGCGGGACCACGAAGTATGACCAGTCTCTCCCCGGAGAAGATGAGTTTCAAATGTGCGATGGAAAAGTAGCCAAAAGTCAATATGACGCTTACCATTCCTCAAACATTCCTGAACACATTTCTCATTAATTTCTTTTCGAGTTTTCAGTCCACTCTGATTATTCTCTCTTCTCTCTGGTCAGAACATGATGTGCTTTTTGTAGCGATCAAAAACTCGACATAATACAGACTGTTATGTTTTCTGTTTATTTCCGCGGTCCTCGACCGACTTAAAAGATCAATTATTTTCGTGCTTTTGTTGCAGCTTCTCCTTCTTAGATATAGATCTGGTAGATGTTTTAAATGTTAGTGCTTTATTGGTGACACGGACAAGACCTAGAATGAACATGATGCAAACCGCTGATCATGATAAGGAAATGCAAATTGCAACTCAAAACTGATTTTAAAGATTAACCTTGCTTCTCTCCCTCCATACGAAAACTTATCCACTATAATTCTTTTTAAACAGGACAGATTGGTAAAACAGGAAGTGTTGGCCCTCAGGGTCCCCCCCGGACAACCAGGAGATAAGGGAAAGGGACTGTCTGGGGTGAAATACGTTCGCTGGGGAAGAACCAACTGCTCTGGAGATGCAACAGTGGTGTACAATGGTACTAGGAGGAAATTTTATTTGTCTTCTGAATTATTGGATTGACCAATTGAACTTACTGTTAGAGTTATATATCAGAGGAATGCAGCTTGCGCGAGTTGTTAACGCGTCTTAGTCCCGTTCGGACCACAATCAGACCTTGTTTCTCGATTATCCTACATTGTTTAAAATCCTCGAACAGTCCTGAAGAAACGTCAGCTTTTCAATCCTCCTACAATGGCCAATCTGCGTTGAAAAAAATAATAATGATGATGATGTTAAAACAAAGCAAAAATCTTTATTAACATATGATCAATTTATGATTTACATTCCACTATCATAGACTAAAATTTTGATGAAATAAAAAATTAAAAGATCCTAAAACATTAATTTACAAGCTCACGCCATTATCGACTTTCCAAAATTAGCGGACACACGCTTGCCTATCTTTTAAGTGGCAGTCAAAACTAATTAATCTTTGTATTTCACTCCTTCTTCGACGCAACACCACACAGTTTCTTAAGAAACTAACCCTTTCGTTCATCAGTGCTTACTTGAAAATAGCCATCTTTTTGCCTCCTGCCAGTTGGGTTTTTTGACCCTGTAAAATTCTATTTGCGGCGCTATTTGTTTCTTGTCATGGAGAATCTAGCAGCACTTACATACATACATACATACATACATACATATATACATATCCTTTATTTAAACACGATAAGTGTGATTTAAAGCTCAAAGCTTGTGGGGTCGTGTAAAAATAATTACAAATGGATAAAACTATGTAAAAAAAAAGAATAACATTACTTACAAAATACAACTACAATAAAAGTTACCTCTAAGTAAATTTTCACCATAAACAGAGAGCTGTAAGCTTTTTACCTTTATATTATCAGCATTATTACAAAGTAAAACACAGCACATCAATAGTAGAACAAAAGCGCTAAACAAATTCGTTTTTGAGGGCGTTTTCACCCTGGCTGCTATTTTAAGGCCTCTAGCAATATTTCGAACGTGGTAGCTGCATGGTGGGGGAAGCATTTCATTCTCACTGTGTAGGCATGATTTTCTTTTACATTTCTTCCTTAAACGTCAAAGTTGAATGATAGAAGGGGCGGCAGTTAGTGAGGGGGGGAGCAGTATTCCCAACAATTAACATTGTGTAGCTACGAATGGTTAACTCGTAATCGAACCTAATTATCGCCGAGCTGAAGATATATATTCGCGGTTACATAATTTGATTTACTGTAGGTGTGAAAGAAATCATTTTAAAGAACAAAAAGTTTAAAATAACTTCTCTTTCCTTAAGGTATAATGGGTGGCGAACGTTACACTCACACTGGAGGTGGAGTGAACTATCTTTGCCTTCCACACAATCCAAAGTACGACAGATACAGCGACGGTAATCAAGACCAAGGATATATTTACGGCACCGAGTTTGAAGTTAGTTCCTACAGTGGGTATCCTTTCAGACGAAATCTCCATGATCATGAGGCGCCTTGTGTTGTCTGCTATGTCAAATCACGTGGTTCAATGCTGATGATGCCCGCACGAAATGACTGTCCATCTGGATGGACCGAGGAGTATCATGGGTATCTAATGACTTCATATCACGGTCACAAAAACCAAAAAGACTTCGTCTATGTTGACAAAGACCCTGAGCTTGTTCCTGGGAGCCAGGATAACAAGAATGGTGCCTTACTGTACCACAGTAAGGCAGTAAGTTTGATCGTCCGGGTGAACGTAGTCGTGAATAGGACTGTTGCTGTTGACGTTTCGACAACGTGTGCGGTAGTCATCTTCAGAGTCAAAGTGAGTTGTATCACGTCAGTTGATGGTATTATACTCTGGTTAATGATCTGATTGGTCAATTACGTCGCGATGTTATTGGTTGTCTGTCAGTTAAGCCGTGATGTTATTGGCTACGAAGACTCGTAATCAGTAATTGGTGCGTTTCGATCCGTCTATTGTCACAGTTAAACAGTCGTCTATTGTTAGTCAAATTGTCAGTTCTCCAGTCGTTCTCTCGTACTTAGTGTTTTTACGGCGCTGGTAACTTCTGGCTACGATTCAGGGGCGTTTGTTCTAAGTTAGTAAACCAGCTTTCTAAAGTAAGACGTTGATAGTAGTCTGTAGAATACATTATACATGTCGCAGAGTCCCAGTCAATTTATTCATAGCCAATAACATCACGGCTTAAATGACAGACGACCAATAACATCGCGACGTAATTGACCAATCAGATCAATAACCAGAGTATACCATCAACTGACGTGATACAACTCACTTTGACTCTGAAGATGACTACCGCACAGGATGTCGAAACGTCAGTCACTGTCAACAACAACAGTCCTATTCAGGACTACGCTCATCCGGACGATTAAACTCAACCTATTGTGAAAATTGTAGGACACTAGCACGTATAAAATAGGCTCTTAACAGCACATGGGCTCAATCAATCAATCAATCAATCAATAAACTTTATTTACCCTCGAATTTACAGTGTAGCATTGAAGTGCTAATATCTTCGGGCTGGGGTCAATTAAATAAAACTTTACAAGTGTAGTCATTTTCTTAAGGTGATGTTACACGGGACGATTTGCAACGACGAATCTTAGCGCAACACAGCGTTTTAACATTGTTGCGACATTGTTTCGAGTGGTCACACCATTGTTCCAACACTGCAACGCTGTGTTGCGTTAAAAATCGTCGTTTGCGAAACGTCCACATTTACATTTACATTTGTAAATTACACTTTTGTGACAGTTTTATTA
>NC_133202.1:32890446-32938446 GCF_958299795.1 Porites lutea
CCCGATCAAGATTATCATCGATGGTCACTCCAAGAGATTTAGCAGTAGCAACTTGGGTAACTCGAAAATCCGTAATTGTAAGTGTTGGGGAAACTGTTACAGTACTTAGCTTCTGCCGAGATCCAATTAACATGAACTCGGTTTTAGTCATATTTAGAGTGAGTTTGTTTGCTATTAGCCAATTGTGCGGTCCTCTAAATATGACTGCAACCAATGATGCGCAATACCATTGATACTAAAGAGGTTTAGTCTCGTGGTCCACCTTGTCGAAAGCATTTTTTTAAATCTAGGAATACGACAGGACTGATTTTGCCACGGTCAATTATTTGCAATATTATATGCCCAAGTATCCGTGGCTGATTTGTTATTGGCCAATGTTTCGGCTAACAAAATTAGCCTTCCTCAGGGGCAAGTGTATGATGTTTTCCCGACCGCGACCGATTCTGCAATCCACCGAACGCTTCAGGAACATCTTTAAAGAAGTACCTGTCGTCGCTTTCTGCCGTTCACCTTTTAGAACCGTCGTGACCTCCTCGTTCGTGCGAAACTCGCAAACAGCTACAGCACATCCGGCAAGCCCCCTGCCGGCACATTCCGTTGCAACTCCAGACATGGCTGCCCCACCTGCCCATACATTAGCCATGGGAAAACATCATTCACTTTCACCAACACAGGAGAAACAAGACAAATTAAACATCACATTACTTGTGACTCAACAAGAGAAGATGTAAAAAAAAAAAAAACAATATATAGGTGAAACTAAACGCACACTTCGTGAACGCTTTAAAAAACAAAGACAGGCAACAAACAATTCACTCCACGCAAACGCCACAGCAGCAGTCCCTTCCTATTTTAATCAACCTGGCCACTCGATCGCAGACACAGAACTTATTCTGCAGGAATTACAACCCACCCTCAGCTTGGCACGCCGTAAGGCAAGAGAAGCATACCTCATAGACAGAGGCAAAACCCTGTCACCAGACGGTCTGAACCGAAGGAATGAACATTGGACTGTTTATTGTATAATCATTTACCTGTATATTATTCTATCTAGTATTAATAATTATAGTTAATTATTAACCACTTATGTGAATTCTAAATTCAAATTTTAGGAGCCGTTAAAAGATATTTTTTCTCGGTATAGTTCTGGCCTTAGGAAGGCTAATTTTGTTAGCCGAAATATTGGCCCATAATAAATCAGCCCTTTACGGTAGTGCCAGCCCTGCATTCAGAATTGTACTTTTGTAAGTCCATCACTGTACATGACTTAGCCTCCGACGTGGACGTTCCACAGGGGCTCGTCTGGTTTTAGAAGAGAACGCGTGACGAAACCCTAAGGATATCACGGCGTGGGAGACATATGTTACAATACTTATAGTTTCACTCAAATTTTCAGGTCGAGATGGAAGAGATGGAAGACCAGGTCCTCCTGGTAAGTTCATCTTGCAGATCTCATAGTTAGTCAATTGTAAACATGCCTTTGCCAATGCAACTTCAACGCAGCCATCGATCTTGTACTGAGCTAAATGGGCTAAATGGCTGCTTTTATTTGTCCCGCTTTAAGAGGTCCTTTATTTTCTCCTAAGAAGTCCTTATCAATGCAGTCAAAAGCCAGATTATAGAACCCTAATGTGTATATTTCGGTTCAAATTTACGCAGGATAAGGCCTCGAATTTGTTCTACGCGTAGTCACTCATTTCTCTTAAGGAAAAGTAGAGTGAACACACGAGCCCTCGTGAATATCTCCCCAAGTGAGAGAGAGATATTTTTTCTCTCCTTACGCCTCTGTCTTGCCTTTCTCCCTAAAGAAGGATTTTTACGCTGTCTCGTGTAAGGTTCCGTGTGAACGGGTTGCACACAGGTAAAAAATTATTCCGTTCAAAAATTTGTTCGGGCCCACGTAAACGGGGTCTTAGCTAACGTTAGCACTGTTGTGTTCGTATGGGAATGTGTTTTCGTATAGGAATGTGCTTAGTGTTATATGCAGCACATGCAGGTTCCAGCTAGGGAAAAACACTCTAACAGTCTAGTTACGTGAAAAACCTGTGCTTTAACGACAAATTCAATTCAGCTCAGTTTATCTATCCACTAATGAAATATATTAGTTAGAAATGTCACGGTAACTTTTGGCTGATTTCAGTATCAAACTCTTACTGAACGAATAGGCATGCAGTGGTTTGTAAGAGAATGACACTGCTAACATGTTGCAGGAAAAGTTTTTAAACTATTCTCTTAAAATATTCAAAAATACAAAAATATTTAAAATATTCCCTCAAACTTACTCTATTATCTCCTTTCAGGCAGAGACGGGAAGGATGGTAAAGACGGTAAAGATGGAAGAGAAGGCAGAGATGGAAGAGAGGGTCCCGCGGGACCTCGAGGACTTGCGGGACCACGAGGTATGACCCGGACGTTGAGCACAAGCAAGCGAAATTAATTAATATCAAAAGCGGCCTTCAAATATTTTGTCACTTCCTCGTTGTTTAACATATCTTTCGGCGGAGCACTGAGGTTCTCCACCAAAATGAGTTTATTTATTTGTAGCGGGAAAGGAGATAACAGATTCACTAACGAAACGATATATAAATTACCCAAAAATATCCTTAGGCCTCAAAGTAACAGCAGGTATGTTTTCAAAAACTAACGAGGATGAAGGTTTCTGAGTGCTTCATTGTGTACAGTGGAACCTCGATACAACGAAGGAGTCCGTTTAACTTATACTGTCAGAGGTTCTTTATATCGATATTCCACTGTCTCTGGTAAGTACGATCGACAAATTTTTGCGTAATACATGCCCAGTATGTGATGTTGTTTTTTATTTCTTCGGTTCTCGACCGACTTTAAAGGTAGGATGTTAGAAGGCTCCTTAGTGGGAAAAAAAAGCGAATGAAAAAATAACGGGCGCCAAAATCGGTTCTCGTCAAGAAGCCTGGCCCCAGGTTACGAATTAAGGGTTCATCTTCGTACTCTTGTTTCATCTTCTTCTCCTCCTTGTAGTTGTGGTGAGGGTAATTATATATTCAGACAAGGGGTTTCCCTCCTTCCTAAAAAGTTCAAGACCGTTTAAGCTTTGACCACTAAACTTAGTGACGTTTCCCCTAAATCATCTGGGAACATTTTAGTCAAAAGCACGTTAAATCACCTCATTGTGTCAATCATGTTATGCCTAGTACATTATTCTGTGCAATTTTGGTGGCCGTATCATAAGTGGCTTTTGATTTACAGAGGGGTGCCTCCGAATCCCCTCTCTTATGGTCGCAGAAATTAAGTAAAAACAAAAAGTCTGAATAGTTTTAAATACGGCGTCTTTGGTAACAGAGACAAAGATGGCAAATAACAACTGCAATTCAAAATAATTAATAACATAAAGATTTATAATCAAGGGTTGTACTCCTCTTCTTTGCTTCACTCTCGAGCACTAATGCTCACTCGCTATAGTTCTTTTTAAATAGGAGATGTTGGAAAAACTGGAAGTGTTGGCCCTCAGGGTCCCCCTGGATCACAAGGAGAGAAGGGAAAGGGACTGTCTGGGGTGAAATACGTTCGTTGGGGAAGGACCAACTGCTCAGGAGATGCAACGGTAGTGTACAGTGGTAAGAAGACATTGAAGACATCCTCTCGTTAAACAGTTCATTAGCGATTTTCTTAACCCTCGGACGTACACGCAAATTCATACCCCTACCGTGGTACAAGGGGGAGGGGGAGGGGGGTGGATGGAACCCCTCCCTAGAGTTTTTGATATGTTGCAGTATTTCGAAACGATTTTACCCTTGGTGGAAAGCCTTTGATTTTCTTAACAAGACGAGGTATATTTTATTGGTGGTGGCGCTGCTTGAGGCCTGTGACGTCACCAACAATAGTCGCTATCTAGGCCGCCATCTTGGATTTTACCAAGAGTTAGAAATCAGGTTAAAACCGCGAGAAATAGCATTTTTTTTGTGCTTTACAGAAATAAGCACTTTGCATGATTTTTTTTATTGTTGAAAGAAGTAGAAAAAAGCATGTATTTTAATCCAAGAATGGCTCGACCACCTGCTACTTATGACGTCATTTCTTGTAAGCATAGCAACTGACCATCACTGAACTTGTCTCAAAAAGTGCGCAAGCGATGAACAAACAGCTACTGAAAACGTCAGCTGCTGATGTTTTATGCTCTAGGAAAAAAACTCAGAAACCGCGTACCGCACCTCTTGTACGTCCGAGGGTTAAGCATTGTTAGAAAGTCTTATAACTAAAACGAGCAATACGTTTATCGCGAAAACCTCGCGAGAAGGCCGTAGAGGGGTTGCAGTAAGAATAGAGGGAAAGAAGCCAAAGGGAAGAAATATGATTCAAAGACTTAATGGGAAAAAAATGTATCACAAATAAACAAGAATCAGCTTGGCCGAGAGTCGAACCTGAAACATCTTTCGACTCCTAGACATTTGAACCACGCTGCCGTAATTTCCATAATTTTTATTTTTTTACTACACGAGGGCCTTACAGCTGCAATCGCTTTGTGTGGAACAACATAAAAACTCCTTTTTGTGGGCGTTTTTACCTTTTTTGGTATTTTAAGGCTTGTAGTAATATTTCCAAGTTTAATATAAGAGTTCCTGAATGGAAGTTTTAGTCGCATTTTTCGGGCATGTTTTCCTTTTTCATGCATCTCAGGCCTGTTAGAGTAAATAGCAGAGTTTTGGGCGTTTCTCAAAAACTCTCCTACGGTAGACTTCGGTGTAACTTAAGGTTGATTTCCACAGACGTGTTTTTAGCTACACACGTTAACGCACGTAAATTGTAATCACGTAAATAAAATAGAGGCAAGATAAAAAGGGCTGAGCTTAAACGAGAAGTTGAGCGAGGTTCAACTTTTACACTTACAAGCGACCTTTCATGCATTACCTCTATTTTATTTGCGAACGTAAATTTTACGCAAGTAGGCACGTCAAAATTACGCGATATTGGAAGTTAACCTTTAGCATAGTTAGTAGGGGGGGACTATGCTAACTATGCCTTTAGAAGGTAAAGTTGTTGTAAAACAACGTAACTTATGACGTCACAAATGATAGAATGGGCTGTACTGAACCCGATATAAGGCTAAAACTTGCCAGTTAAAAGCCTCCTCCATTCAAGAAGTTGTTTAGCCTAAAATTTGGAACACTGGTTTTTATTTTCTAAAATCTATTTGAAAAAAATATGTACACGTAGGTAAATAAGTCAACATTCAAGAATGACATAGGTGCCTTTATCACTCCAACTTAGAATATTGAATAAGCTGAAGACCACTACTCTTAGCTACAATGTATTTTTTCTTTTAAAAATAAGAGTCTATTTAAGTAACTAAATAGCTTAAATTTGAGCTAATTACCTTTTATTTAACAACCTGTTTGAGCTTGCTTAGGAAAATGCAGGTTCTCACTCGTAAGTTTTTACTGTAAACTCGTTACTTAATTTAATCCATTTTAAGTGTGAATGAAATTTAAATGACAAAAAGTTTCAAAGAGCTTTCTTGTCTTTAGGTATAATGGGTGGCGAACGTTACAGTCACACTGGAGGTGGAGTGAACTATCTTTGCCTTCCAAACACTCCAAAGTACGACAGATACAGAGACGGCTCTCAAGCGGTAGGATACGTTTACGGCGCCGAGTATGAAGTTAATTCCTACAGTGGGTATCCTCTCAGACGAAATCTCCATGATCATGAGGCGCCGTGCGCTGTCTGTTATGTGAAGTCACGTGGCTCAATGCTGATGATGCCTGCAAGGGATGATTGTCCATCTGGGTGGACCAAGGAGTATCAAGGGTATCTGATGACTTCTCATCACGGTCACAACAACCAAAAAGACTTCGTCTGTGTTGATAAAGACCCAGAGTATGTTCCAGGGTCCCATAAGGATATGGATGGTGCCTTACTATACCACGTTGAAGGGCAATGTGGTTCTCTTCCATGTCTTCCATATGTTCAACATCGAGAGCTGACATGCGCGGTGTGCACAAAGTGAGAGTGAACGTTGCACAAACCTTATGTAGGCGAAAACACTGTAGCCCAAACGCTCAAGAGTATATGTTTTTATCATAAAAGATATATTGTAATGAAAAAGGCAGACAACGCAATGCCTTTCTGTTTAGAAATGGACTTGAAAATCTATCAGCTCTTTTAAAAAACGGTGTTCTTAATAATATGTCCAACGTAGATCAATTGAATGAGTATATCCTTTGGTACTTCAGTGGTCTGATGCCAGTGCAGTTTAAGGTCATTACAGGTTATATTAAAAAATTAATACGGCCGTTCGGAATACATGAAGGTTCTTTTGGTTATTAAGAACAAAGCAATTGTACTATAGCATAAAGTATCCTTGCACATCAATAGTTAACTAATGTAGGTAGAAACAAATTCTTAGCTAAGTAAAATACTAAAATTTTTTGGAGACTTCAATAAGATAAAAACATCAGGACTCTTTCTGAGTAGAACTAACACGGTACTTTTTCTAGGCAAAATGAAACACGCGGACGGAAGGTCTCGATCCGCCACTGGCATGGTATTCCATAGATGCAGCGAGTCATAGAATAAATGTAATTTTTGCAAGAATTTCCAAAAATTGTGATTCATCAGATACGGCCTAAAGCTTTGGTGGTAATTCAGGGCAAAGCAAAATAAAAGAGTTGCTATAACATTAAGTCGTCAATAGTGTCAAATTAATATGGGTATATAGAAACAAATTATCAGGTAAGTAAAACAATGTTACTTACATACATACATACATACATACATATCCTTTATTTTAACACGATAAGTATGATTTAAAGTTCAAAGCTTGTGGGGTCGTGCAAAAATAATTACAAATGGATAAAACTATATAAAGAGGTAAGAATAACATTACTTACAAAATACAACTGCAATAAAAGTTACCTCTAAGTAAATTTTCACCATAAACAGAGAGCTGTAAGCTTTTTTACCTTTATATTATCAGCATTATTACAAAGTAAAACTTACCACATCAATAGTAGAACAAAAGTGCTAAAAAAATTCGTTTTTGAGAGCGTTTTCACCCTGGCTGTTATTTTAAGGCCTCTCGCAATATTTCGAAGGTGATAGCTGCATGGTGGGGCAAGCATTTCACTCTCATTGTGTAGGCATTCAAAATTGAATGATTGGAGGGGCGGCAGTTAGTGAAGGTGGATGCAGTATTCCCAACAATTAACATTGTGTGCAGTACGAATGGTTAACTCATCATCGAACTTAATTATCGCCGAGCTGAAGATATATATTCGCGACTACATAATTTGATTTACTGTAGGTGTGAAAGAAATCATTTGAAAGAACAAAATTTTAAAATAACTACTTTCTTAAGGTATAATGGGTGGCGAATATTACACTCACACTGGAGGTGGAGCCGGAACTATCTTTGCCTTCCACACAATCCAAAGTACGACAGATACAGCGACGGTAATCAAGACACAGGATATGTGTTCGGTACTGAATATGTGGTCGGTTCCTACATTGGGTATCCTTTCAGACGAAATCTCCATTACCATGAGGCGCCTTGTGTTGTCTGCTATGTCAAATCACGTGGTTCAATTCTGATGATGCCCGCACGAAATGACTGTCCGTCTGGCTGGAACGGAGAGTATCATGGGTATCTGATGACTGCATATTACGGTCACAACAACCAAAAAGACTTCGTCTGTGTTGACAAAGACCCTGAGTATGTTCCAAGGAGCCAGGATAACAAGAATGGTGCCTTACTGTACCACGTTGAAGGGCAATGTGGAGCTCTCCCTTGCCCTCCCTAAATAAATGTTAATCACCGAGAGCTGACCTGCGCTGTTTGCACCAAGTGAGAATAGGAAATTGAAGCTAAGATTAGTACAGCGGGGACAGCATAGAAAAAAAAACTTAATAAGTCTTTTAAGATAAAAATAAGCACGTAACCATGAGCCTAGGCGTAACATTGATTTCGCATCTGCATCGTAGTTTTCTTAACCTTCACTGGACGACGCAACGTTTAATAGAGAACGTGGACGTAAGAAAGTCCAGTCCTTTATTCTCTGTAATGCTGAGCTTGGAAACGGTCTTAATAATTACATTCCTAGAAAGTACGGCTACATGACAATGGCTTGAGTTCATCGGAATAATGGCCAAAAAGTTTAAACTAGTAATAGTTGACACTACAGCTGCCCCCGTTCTGTATATTGTCGGTCAATAGCATTCTTGGTCGTTGTGTAGCTCTTTGAAATATAGGTAGGTAGGTAGATTCTTTATTTAAAACTCGGTAAAATCTTCAGTAATAATAGAGTAAAAATCTAATTACAATTAATTAGACTAAAAACTATCGACATACTATTTTACAAGACTGCCGAGTGAGAGTCCGACGACTCAAATACATGTTTGATTTGCTCTTTAAATTTCCTGACTGATTTAATTTCTCTCACATTTTCGGGTAACGAGTTCCACAACAAAGCACCGCAGTTACTGAAACTTCGTTTCAAGTAGTTAGTACGCGGCCTGGGCAACGTGAATTTATGAAAGGAATTGCGCAAATCATAATCTGTGCTTCGTTCGTGAAATAGGTTCTGCAAGTACACTGGAGCTTGTTCATTTAGAGATTTAAACATCATTATTGCTTTATGCTTCTTTCTCCTTATAACTTATTTGTCCCATTTGAGTATATCAAGAAGCAGGCTCGAGCTATTCCCATAGTTGGCCTTTAAAATTACTCTAGCTGCGCGGTTCTGTAACTTTTGTAATTTGTCACTCAGTTGATCACTTAAGCCATCCCAAACGAGGCTACAGTAATCAAAGTGAGGTTGAATTAAGGAGTTATAGACTAGTACCGCGGTATATTGGGAGATAAGGGGCCTGATACGTCTAAGGGCACCTATAGCCAAAGTTACCTTCTTACACAATTACCGATTCATAATGAAGATTTTCACATATATTCCATACAATAGGTCAGATAAAAACAGGAAACGCACGGCTCCATGCACAGTTTCAGTTCGATTCACACAGCTTTGATCAAAACATTCTCAGTTTCGAGAAAAGCTTATTCTAAACCAGAAGAAAAGATTTAATTAGAAGTTGAATTTTCCCTACTTCTCTTCACTTTTTACATACAGTTCATTTTATTTTCCGGAAAGTAAAAGTAAATTAGTCACTTTCACGTCATTCGCGCGCTACGCTATTCACCCGCGCGCATACTAGTCTTATTTTAAACCAGGAGGATAAAGGGGAGAGAGAATTGAAGGCATCCCCCAATACACACCCTATTCCATAGGTAATTTGTCTCGAGTTATTTTTAGAATCGGGATAAAGCTACCTCGCGCGCTGCGTAGATGTTTCGTGGAGGTTTCGCATGACTAAACGCCGTTCAAAACATGTCGGGCGAAAGGCAATGAAAGCGTAAAGAGATCAAGAGCATTCCTGAATATTGAAGCGAAATGAGTCGGCGCTCAGCTAGAAAAAGGGAATCGCTGGACTCTTTGACAACTCGTGAAATCAGTTTAACTCGAAGTTGTCGTAACCTCAGTGCTTTAATAAAATGAGAAATTTCGCCGGTCTACTGAAACTGGTCGTTTGTACAATAAAGCAAGTAGGACGCCAAGTGTTATTTTGTTAAATAATAATAGACTAATAAGAGAATAAATATCAAACCAGAAATTGCTCTCTTCAAACTGTAAATTATAAATAATCCTGAGAGAATATTCGGTGTGTTAAGGATTGTTAGCTCTATACAAGAGAGGTAGGGCGATTCTTTTTTAATTTCCGTTTCGCTGACACAGCTTTATTAGAAATCTCTCTTTATTCGTTTTTGTCGACAAAACGAAAAGCAATATATCTCTCTCCGCGTCTTCAGCCATTTTTTTTCAGCGTCAATTCGTGAAGGACGCGTGGCTCTGAGCGTGGGTCATCCACGCGGAACACATTCGCGATATTTGATCGGGATCTGTGGTCTTAAAAATAACTCGAGACGAATTACCTATGGAATAGGGTGTGTATGGGGGATGCCTTCCCTGTCCCCTTTATCCTCTCTTGTTTAAACTTTATAGCGGAAGGACATCTGTGAGCAGGGAATAAGTCAGCACAGAATTTGATTGTCGGTGAATTTCTGTAATCGTCCATCGTTCTGCTAGCGATAAGCTAGCCGTTGCCTCACTCGTCTTGCTTGCTTGGGGCTGAGTCTTATTCAGGTCAAAGAGAGAGAAGGAGTACCAATCAAAGATTTGTGAACTCGAGTCTGGCAAACTCTCCAAGTTTTTATATATCAGGAGCACCCAACGTCAATTTTTGGAAAATATCTGTTCGGAAGACGATTTGAGATCTAGAATTTTCGGAACATTTGTTGTAAAATTTCTTGCTTGCCTGCATCTCCTAGGATTTTCGAACATCTAAAAAATGGTATAATTGCCCATTTTAAACGGATTTTTAACAATACTTTGTTAAAGTGGATTTAAACTATATTCTCGTTGGGGGCCCCTGATTTACACACAGTTATACGCACAATCCTGTGTACAATAAATGTCACAAAATCTACCTAAGCGGTCCCTTCGAGATTTTTTGTCTTTGCGTCATCCTAATTATAACCATCTCGTACCTGCGGGCGCGAGCAATAGAAACGTCAACATTACCTGCCGATTCCTCGAGGCCCCTGTTCAAGTAAATCGAGATTTTTCTGCCATACTGACTGTATATTCCATCTGTAAGTATTTTCCTTAATATACGCGCAAGTTACTAGTAAGTGCCTCCTGGGGATTTCGCCTTCTGGGCGAAATCCCTGCGGGGGAAAACACACAAAATCCATTTTATTATAAGAAACCTTTTCCTTGCTTTTAGAACGGGCCATTCTCATTATCTTAAACTCCCTATAAATGAGCTATACAGGAATTTTTACATAAACAACCCTCAAGTTTTTAATAAAACATATTCTTGCTTTTTTGAGAGTACTGCGATAGCATCAAAATATTAAGTACAAGCCCACAACGAGGCCATTTTTTACCAGTCCTACTTGAAGAGGTTTCTTTCCGACACGATTTTTAGCATTAAGGACATAAGGAAGTCGTTTGCGTCGCTGACATTCGCGTGGTTAGCTAATGTTTAACTCAGTAATCTTAGCGAACGATTTCGCCATGAATGGAAAAAACTTCCCCTGATAGTAACCTCTGCTAGCAATGTAGCTCGGCCGAAAAATTGGCATTGATAGCGGAGCTCTCGCGCGCGAAGCGCGCGCTTGCGGAGCACCATGGGTAAGAAAATTTGGTAAACTATCAATCCGAGAAAATTTGGTTATGACGTAGCGTACGCCCACCCGTACACACACTTCATGTAAGCCGATGTCAAATGTCACATCTTGGAGAAATTAGCGCTTTGAAAGCCATCCGTATGAGGATGAATTGGCAGCTGTCAAAATCAGACATCCGCTGACAGTAGTCACATGACCATCTAGCGGGCTCAGATGAAAGATCAGTCGTTTTTCCTAAATATAAGCTGATGTAATATGTCACACCAACATAAAAATGAAAATGAAATGAAACTTCGCTTTCACCGGACAGGGCTGTCAGTTTAAAGTTATACGCACTAGCCAAATTAAGGTCAATTGACAGCTGTCAAAATGGGACATGTGAAGACCACTATCAGATCACCAACAACGTGGGCTAAAATACACGACATTTCGCGCCATTAATCCTCCATTACAATCCTGCAGACTAACACTCACAGTCAACAGTACGTTTATTTGAAAATTTGCCATTCTAATGAAGTTCAATTGACAGCTGTCAAACTACAGCACCTGCTGACCATCATCACCTGACCGTATCGCGGGCTCAGGTATCGGCCCACTTAGTTCGAGGTTTTTCGAAGTTATCCGCTGACAAGTTACTACTTTTCAAATGATTGCAGGCTGAAGTTCAATTTTTTTTAACGCGTAGGAAATAGGAAGTTGTGTTTATGAGTCGCACTATTAAACTTTTAATTTCAAACTAACCTCGGACGCGAGAATTCAGCCAGCTTTTACAGGCAGGGAAGTTGCTTTTGACCTTTCTCACCATGGTCACGCGTTGGTCACGCTCTACGTCCAGTTTTTATGTTCTGATTGGTCAAAAGTTGACAGGTGAGTTCATGAGGAAAATTTATGCATCATCTTGAAACTTGTTCACTGATAGCTGAAACTGACGGAGTTTTGTGTATAAACGTTGTGAAGCTTTTAACTGTCTTTTTCTACTGGATGGACAAAATGAAATACAGATGCTAGCAAGATTCTTAAGTTATTAATGGCTGGTTTGTTTATTGGTTTTTTGGTTAAGAAATGCGCCGCTTGTCAAAGTCATCGGAAATCCGATTTCGGATGGATCGCTTTTACTCACTTCCCCTTGCTTGATGCGTATTATAAAGAGGGTTTAAAAAAGTCTCAAGCGATTCTGATGGCTTTCAGGAGCTGCATCTCGACTGGTAAGCCTGAGTTATTATTGTATTTGATGTTTGTTTTTTTTTTTTTTCTGGTTTCCTAAAGCCGAGCGTAGTTTCTGCGCCTAGTTTATGCGAAAGACAATGATGACAATAGCATCAGGTTTGACATCACCTTACAGATTTTTAAAAAGTCTTAACATTTTCTGACCACAAATTCAAAGAAAAACGTTCCGAAGAATACAATGTATTTAGTTATGCTTTTGGCTGTAAAAAGAAAGCTCTGAGCGATATTCTTGCCTCGCGTTTCATCTTAAAGTAAACACCGGGAAGCCGGCTTAAATCCGCAAGGTTTCTGAAGTTTATGAGCTTATGCTCATGATTTTCAGAGACACTTACTCTCAAAACTTAACGTCGTGAATGAAAATTGTTGTCTTTGTACACGTTTCACCAAGTTATATTTATTCTACTGATTGTTAGTAGTCTCTTTCTCAATTTAATCGCTGCGCAGGTTGTTTTCAGTCGAACTTATAACAAAACATCGCACGCAGGAGTACTCAAAATGCTGCGCGTAAATATCACATGACAAAACCATAAAGAAAGGGAAATAAAACCTAAACACAATATTAAGTTCTCTATCATGTTGAAGCTTAAATGTTCATTTAAACGGCTCCGACAGCTCGGACTGCAAATTTGGTGCTTGACAAAAGTGAGAACCCGTCCGGCCGGCCGTGGTGATTTGGGGAATTTTTTGATCGTTCTCACTAAAAGACCATTATTATTACCCTACATATCACATAGGAGCAGATTTTTCCGACTAAAAAGTCCCGGTATTATGGAAAATTCTCTTAATGAAAACGTTTTATAATGTGGTCAGTTCTATATTATTTTGCTCAAAGGAAGCGTGCGCTTCGATCGTCCTAGATATTGAATGAGCGCATATTTGTCTTGCAAAATTGTGAAAAACTACAGAATTATAGGTTGAAATAGGGCAAGGAAAAACAAATTCTGTTCGAGGTCTGTATAACCAAAAACGGGCACACAAGCATAGCACTGTTTTCCTCAGATCGTATGATAAAAGGTATATTTAAAATACTGGTTTACACACCACCAGATTTGTCGCCAAGATTTACTTGTAAGGTAAACCTGTAGAACACAAATCTTTTTCGAAACAGAAAAAGACCGGCCTGATTTTTTATTTTATTTTGCCCTTCCTTTTAGACAGAGGAATGCAAAGTGTAAATTGGCTGCAACCGGGCCCCTGCAACCGAGGACTCTCGTGTGTAGCCTGCGAGCAAGCTCTCCTATTTGAGCAAGCGAAGCGAGCCTCGCGAGAACGCGCCCTCGCGGCTTCGCCGCTCGCTCGAGCGTTCTCGCGAGACTAGTCTCACTCGCCCAAATAGGAGAGCTTGCTCGCAGGCTATCTCGTGTGTTGCATAAAATTATGTTTCGGGGATATCCAATTATCTCCATATAGTCTCTTCGATCTCCAACGGAGTGGTTGGAGAGACTATGAATTAACCTTATAAAATAAAGGCAGTGTAGGTGGGTGACTGGGTTTAACTTCTTTTGTTTGGGAAGAATTTGTTTTCTTGGCCTAATCTACTGTGATCGAAGAAGATTGCTATTTTTCGGTGTACATATAAGACTATTAACTGGATGTAAAATTTGTTTCTCTCTTGGACTGTCAAATTATCCTTCTCTACGGAATCACTTTCCCTCAAAAGTCTTATGAATCTACCTTAAATGTAACTGATTAATGTTTATTGTTTTATTTAAAGTATTAATTTATTAAAGTGAGCTTCGCTTTTAGCCTTGGCTAAATCTATATATTAGTAACCTGACTCATAATTCCCAGAAAACGATCTGCTGCTCAGCTAGTAGTGTTGGTAAATGAGCGGTACACTTGTGTGTGATACAAAATAGGCCCTTAGCACCATAGGCACATGGGCTGGGGTCAATTTCATAAAACTTTTACAAGTGTAATTTACAAGCCAGACAGTGTAGCTATTGTTTTCAGACTCTAAAGATGTTACGAGAGACGATTCACAACGATGACTTTTAGCGCAACACAGCGTTGCAACATTGTTGCGACATTGTGCTGTTTCGAATGGCCACAACATTGCTCCAACATTGCAGCGCTGTGTTGCGCTAAAACTGGTCGTCGCGAATGGTCCCGTGTAACATCACCTCAAGACAATGGCCACACTCACTTGTAAATTACACTTGTAAAAGTTTTATTTAATTGGCCCCTAGCTCTTAGCAAATCTATTACAATATTGAGAAAGTTGATTGCTGATATACAATAAACTGAGACTTTAAAAAAGAGGTTTTTAGAGTAGTACATGTAAGAGCTGTAGTTTTTCATTTTTTGATTATTTTATTTTCATTATTTTATATCTTTGCTCATAACTCTATTAATTAACCAGTAGTTCAGTTCTACGGTATATTTCTGACTTTTCACACCCATCCTTTATCGATGCATATACATCAGGTTAAAGATATTTAGGTTTTTTCCTAATCATACGAGAGGATACCAAAATCTGTGAAGTACACCAGACGAGCAACTCCCTTTACGATAAGAGTCTTCCCCAGGGTCATTTCATCGTGACATCATGACTTTTAAGTCTGCTTTTGGCATCACATTAAAATAAGAACTTTATTTTAGCACGATAAGAAGATCAGCATTGCTGGTGGGGTCGTGCATTGTGTGGATCTGAGAGTTTGCGTGTTGAATCAGCTACGCACACTGTTGATCAATAATTCACGAAATATCTCCAGGCTGTGATATCAGTTTCTGAAATTGAAAATGGCAAATGAAAAACCGACTACGTGTTCAAGGTCTTTCAAACCTGATGAGAGTTTTCGTTCTTTTGTGAATGTATTCATAGCGATGTGCTTGACTGCATGCATTATATCTCAAGTTTCTGTGTGCGTTTATATGTACCACAAGTTTACGAGGCTGGACGAACGCATTGATAATTTGGGAAACATAATTGAGAAGATCGTTGTTGAAAGATCATTTAAGTCCCATACAAATCAAACAGCCTTGGATGAAAACAAAGTCGTACGGGAAAGAAGGTCCGTACAACAAAGGGCCACTAATCTGCAAAGTCTGGCTAAGCGTGTTATCGTGATTGAAAAGAGGTAAGCAGAAACGCCACACGAGCGATTGACTAGAGTTAGCTTTTGACACTTGTCGGAATAAGCCCGAAACACTGCTCTGTGTTTGTTTTCATGAAAAATTAACACGGGATCTTTAAAAGCTAGAGACGAGGAAGTTTCCCCATAGATTTTTTCTTAGATCTGTTAAATCTCTTAAATGCCAAGAGGTGACACGGTGGAACTGAGCATTTCTTTTTTATTAGATTACAAGAATACAACAGAACTGCTGCTGAAAGGTGGATCTCAAGGCATTTTGTAAGAGGTCAGTAAAGATAACAAAATAATGCTGTACCGTCATACTTCGCAAAGTTTAAGATTTTTAAAAGAGGATAAAAATTCAAAATGGCGGGTCAATAATGGAGGTCATCTGAAATCGTGACAATTTCCACATCAAATAACGTCACCAAGTCACTTGAAAAACCATGACAACAACTATGTTTCAATATTCCCACGTGAGTACGTAGTATTACCTACATTATTTATGTTACAAATCTCAAATTAAAATACGCCTTTAATATTATTAAAGAACAAGTTTTTGTCAATTTTCCATACATGAATGTATGTAAGCAGCTGTAAGTCTGTAGATCTCACAAAACCGTGAACACCAGAAATATTTATGGAATGTTATTGTGTTGCGAGAAATAAGCCAATAAGGCTTACTTTTTGAACGAGTTTTTTAGCTCTTTGATGTAACGTGTTAAAATAAATGGTTGATTGATTGATTGATAACTAAACTGCAAAAAGCAACGGCAATTAGTTAGTGGTTTTAAGGTTTGCTTGTGTATCCTGAACTTTATTGTGATTGGCCAGTACACAATCAACATTCCTGAAATTTTTCAGGTGTGCACGGTTTTCTGAGTTTGACAGTAAAAAGGAGGTATTTATTACTAATGTTTAGGGGACGGGAGAGACTCGGCCATTTCCTAGTTCCAGATGACGACTGGAATTGCGGAGCTGCATAAATTCGATATCTCTGCAAATCGGTTTTCTTTCAAAACTCCTTTGCATGCCTTTTACTCTAAACCGAAATGGTACTATTATAAGTCCATCACTCAGGTCACTCTTCCTCAGGGGGAATGTCTCTTGTTAGAGTAAAACGCTTTATGATGTTCTAAGAATGTCTCCCCGGGGGACACATGTGACTAGTACGTAGTTCCGCTCAAATTTTCAGGTCGCGATGGAAGAGATGGAAGACCAGGCCCCCCTGGACCGGCTGGACAGGCAGGTCTTCCCGGTAAGTTCATTTTGCAGAACTTATAGTTAACGTAAATGACCTGATAAACACCCCGTGCGTCTATTTAATTTTAGGGGTCCAAGCAGGGGCGCTTAATAGATAAGAGGCGTTTATTTTTCATAACTGTAACAAGCTCAACAAAACTAATATGCTTTCGGCGAAAATATCAAGACAGAGGTTAAATAGCAGAAGGCACTTCATCAATTGATACGTCTAGGCCTTCCAGAGATCCATATCGCTGTTTCAAATCCCAACATCGATATCAGAATCCTCGGTCAAGGTCATTTTGATGCCATCGTTAATCTATCCTTACTTGGAACTTGACGTGAACAATATGAAATACGCAAACCCTGGTGAAATAAGCAATTGCAAGAAACTATATGAATTGCTCCTTTTTGCTAATTCCTAGTATTTTGGAGTTATTCTCACAGGAGACGTCTATTAGACAGGGGGCATTTATTAGACAAATGCGTTTATTTGAAAGTGGGCGTTTATTAGGTCATTTACGGTATGACTAATGACAATGCAACTCCACCTTGCCGCTGTCAGGTCCATCTATAGAGCGTTTTCACATGATGTCACGGCGGCCATATTCGTGTTCCAAAACAATGAAACGGCGGCCATGTTGGTGTACCAAGAAAATCCTCTAGGCGTTTAACTCTAACTCTTTTCTCATGTAAATGCTTTCTTTTGTTCCAATGAATTAGCACAGATGCTGGCCACGTGAGCGAAAACGCTCTTTTCGGCCATCGATCTTGTAGCTAAATGGGCTAAATGGCCGCTTCAATTTGTCCCGCTTTAAAAAGCCGTACAGTTTCTCCCAAGAAAACCTCACCAATGCTATTAAAGGCCACATTGTAGAATCCCAACGTGTATATTTGGCTTCAAATTTACCTAGGATAAGGCCTCGAATTTATCCAACGTGTAGTCACTGATCTCTCCTTAGGCAAACTGAAGAAGAGCGAGTGAAACAAGCGAGCTCTCGTGAATATTACCCAAGTGAGAAAGGCGAGAATAAAGATTTTGTTTCTCTCCCCTTAGTCTCCTTACGCCGCGTCTTGCCTTTCTCCCTAAAGAAGGATTGGATCAATTTAGGTTCTGGGAAACTGACCACCCACCCTCCCCTACGTCAATATCATCACTTACTTCCCACTTAGGGCAAACTGTTGGCTTAGGGGAGGGGTAGGTGGGAAGTTTCCCACCAAGGGTTTTTACGCTGGCTCGTGTACGGTTCAATGTAAACGGGTTGCACACAGGTAAAAAATTAGTCCGTTCAAAAATTTGTCTGGACCCATGTAAATGGGGTCTAGCTAACGTTAGCACTACTGTGTTCGTATGGGAATGTGCCCACGAAGCACGTGCATTAACGCAGATTCGAGCGAAGAAAAAAAAAACACTTTAACAGTCTAGTTGCGTGGAAAAGCCTGCGCTTTAACAAATTCAGTTCCGATCAGTTTATAAATTCAATTCTAATGAAATATAAAAGTTAGAAGTGTGTCATGGCAAGTTTTACGCTGATTTATATCAAAGTTTCACTGAACTAACATATGCATGCAGTGGTCTGTAAAAGAATAACACTGCTAACATTTTTTATGCAAACAAGAAAACTGAAATGAATATTCTCTCAAACTTAGGATTTCCTTTCAGGCAGAGACGGGAAGGATGGTAAAGACGGTAAAGATGGAAGAGACGGCAGAGATGGAAGAGAGGGTCCCGCTGGACCTCGAGGAATTGCGGGACCTCGAGGTATGACCCAGACCTTGACCACATACCGTGTTGCACAAAATTTTTGCGGGTTCTAATTTTTGCGATTTTCGCGATTTTTCCAGCAATCCGCAAACATAAGTTCCCGCAAATAAAAATTACGGCAAACATTTTTCCAGCAAACATTTACTCCAGAGTAAATATTCTCCAACTTAAATTCGCTAAACAAAAATGCGGAAGTAAAAGATCGTGTCCGTTCAATTGCAACTTGCCTCAAAACGGTATACAATGGTTTTACATACACACATACCGTGGTTCTATTTGAAAATACGTATTTATATATACACGTACTTAACAAAAACGAAAATATTATCAATACTGGGTACTGGGTACTTCCTGAAAATGGCAAAAATTAGTTCTCAGCGAGAAAAACCAATCTGTCTCCACAAAAATGATTTTTTTTTATTTGTAGCAAACGAAATAATAGATTCACTAACGAAACGATATATAAATTACCTGAAAAAATATCCTTATAACTAAAAGCAACATTGTAACAGCAGGTATGTTTTCAAAAACTAACGACAAGATGGAGGTTACTGAGAGTTTTATTATGTGTAGTCATACCTCGATACAACGAAGGCCCAACTGACTGGCAAAATGTGTTCGCAATCAAGGCACTTTTTCATATATAACTATTACTAACTGCAGGGTGAAGAAAATCGTTCGTTATGTCGAGGCCTTCGTATACCTGCTTGGGTTTAACTTACACCTACAGGGGTTTAACTTATACCTATACTTGGGTTTAACTTATACCTATACTTGGGTTTAACTTATACCTACTTGGGTTTAACTTATACCTACAGGGATTTAACTTATACCTTCAGGGGTTTAATATATTTATACCTACATGAGGGGTTTCATTTATACCTACTTGGGTTTAACTTATACTTATTTCATGAATCACACATTTTCTTTTGTTATTCAACATCCTTTATTTAACTTACATACTTCATGAATATTTAACTAACTGAAAGTCTGGGGAGGGCTTGATAATGTAGCAGGGAAGAGCGGGGCTGATGAATTGAATAAATTGCTAATTATAAATGCAAGGGCAATATCTATATAAATACCCGGTATTTATCTGTATATTGCCCTGCTGCCCTGGGAAATATACAAATAAATCCCTTCCATTTATAATGAGCAATTAAAGCAAATCATACACGTCTTTTAACCCCGCCAAACATTCTGACAAAATTTCTCCCTTTAACACAAATATAGAAATTTATTCTGCAACTATAGAAAATACAGTAGTATCTCATATATCATGCAGGCTATGTGTTCACTCTAAGAAAATTTTAAGTCTTTTGAAAATTTCGTCGTCACTTACACGCTTCCAGGTTCTTTCTTCTTCCGAATTTCCAAAACAAACTTCCCAAGCCAGTAGTCAAGCTGCTCATTAGCGACTTTCTTAATGTCAGGATTGACTTCGTAGTATTTCTCTTTGCTGCTATTCTTTTTAACTTTTACATTGCGTTCGACGGCCCATTCCTCCCAACAACGTACCGCCCATGAAGTATTAACTTTCGTTTTTGTCGGTATTCTGGACTCTCTTCTCTTCTCGACTTCGTTATCACAAACAACAACGATATTACGCCCAGGATTTTCTTTCTTTTCGACTTCAACACTATCTCGTTCGCTTACTTCTCTAAAGTCTCCCACTAACTCTTCCAAATTCAACTCAGGGGAAAAAGGCTCCTGAGAGAAAGTATTTGCGTTTGGAAAATTTCGTCGTCACTATCCATTGCCGCTCTCACAAGTGTACTGGCCCCCCAAAAAATACCAAGACAAAAATAAAAAAACACAAAAGGTTTGAAATTTGATTGTTGTCGGCTTAGCAAACAAACAATGCGCTATTGTTCTCCGTTTCTCACCTAAGTGAGAACAAGTGGTTTGAACAAATTATGACCCGTGAAACGCCCTTTCTCGATGCTGTGTGAAAACCTTTACAATACTTACAATGAAATACGTCATTGTCTGGGGTCGGATCAAAAAATGACAAACAAACAGATGTCAAAAACAAGTGGCCAATTATTGCCCTGTGAAGACGACCTTTATGTAACCTATACCTCATGAATAATATCATGAAATAAGTTAGATAAACCCCTCGAACGTCGGTATTAATCCATATACATCCCTCGGGCCTACGGCCCTCGGGATGTATATGGCTTAATACCTCCGTTCTCGGGCTTTATCTCTTACGTACTTGGGTTTAACTTATACCTACAGGGCTTTAACTTATACCTACAGGGCTTTAACTTATACCTACGGGGGTTTAACTTATACCTACTTAGGTTTAACTTATACCTACTTGGGTTTAACTTATACCTACAGGGCATTAACTTATACCTACAGGGGTTTAACTTATACCTACATGAGGGGTTTAACTTATACCTGCTTGGGTTTAACTTATACCTACATGAGGGGTTTAACTTATACCTACTTATGTTTAACTTGTACCTACAGGGGTTTAACTTATACCTACACGGCTTTAACTTAAACCAAAAACTCATAAGGGGTTGAAACGTGTAACTCTCAGATGTTTGCTTTGTCCGATGCTCGTGATTATTCATTTTCGAAAGTACCATATTTGGAACGAGAAGAAAAGATAACTGACCAATCAAACTACGTTGTTTTGTTCCCGTGCCCGCTTAAAAAAATGGCCGACAAACGGGGAAAAAACTCCGGAAAACCGAGAAAGCTTTCAAAGGTTGAAACTAGGAATCTTACCGAAATGCTGAGCAGGATATTATTGGCTTACCATCCTGGCCAAACATAATATTATGAAACCCACTGATGTCCTCGCGACTTCTTGAAGTTGTCATTTCAAAAAACGATGCCTCGTTGACCCTCTGGTCAGTAAACTTATACTGCAAATAGGCCTCTAAAATTCTTATGTTAAAAGTCAAGAATAAACAACAAAAAATATTTTGGAATAAAGTTCATTAGCTGCGTATCGAAAAGTGTCCAAAACCTGAGCGTGACATCTTCGCAAAAAGTGATGTGTGTAATAAATGTGAGAAGCATTAAGCTTAAATTCAGCTTGGATGTTGTAGTCACAATCGTGTTTTGAGCTAATTTTATGAATGAACAAACTCAAAACAATAGGCAGAGAAGCCGTTTCTAGAAAATTTTTATTCAAAATCCAAAAAGTTAATCCTTCAAAGCAATTCGCAAAACACTATCTGGATCGTGGATCCGTTCACGCAAGTGAAATCGGCTGAACACATGGCAAAATTCAACACAAAATCTATCGGGGCAAATTTTGTAATTTTTCTTTAGCGCCGAATTAAGGAAAAAAATGTATAAAACGTCTATGAAACATTTAAAAATACATAAATTCCCTTTAAAAAACGTAATTGTCTTGGCCATAGAGTGCAAAATGTACCTGAAAATTCAGCTAAAACTTCGCTGACTTGGTCGCATTTCAAAACCATCATGGGCTCCGCCGTGACGAAAACAAGGTTGAATTCCTCGAAGGACGATTTCTTGATGAAAAGCTTCCCTCCTCCACAAAAAGAAAGCCGAGCATTCTTTTGAACTTTCTCTTTCCATTTTTTGTCTTCTAACGGTGTATTTTTAACCTTGAAATGCAGAACTCTTGTCTTAAAACATCTGCATGGTGATCGCGCAGCAGCCATTTTGTTGAAAATGGATATCCGTCACTAAGGTTTCAAAATATGGTAAAAGTGAATATTCACGAGCATTGAACGCGAGTTGCACGTTTCAACCCCTTATGGGTTTCTGCTTACACCTACAGGGGTTTAACTTATACCTACAGGGGTTTAACTTATACCTACTTGGGTTTAACTTATACCTACATGAGGGGTTTAACTTATACCTACTTGGGTTTAACTTATACCTACATGAAAGGTTTAACTTATACCTACTTGGGTTTAACTCATACCTACAGGGATTTAACTTATACCTACAGGGCTTTAACTTACACCTACAGGGGTTTAACTTATACCTGCTTGGGTTTAACTTATACCTACTTGGGTTTAACTTATACCTACAGGGTTTTAACTAAAACCTACAGGGGTTTAACTTATACCAACAGGGGTTTAGCTTATACCTACAGGGATTCTTTATATCGAGATTCCACTGTCATGTATTTTTGTGGCGCTTTCTGATGAGTACGATCGCAAAATGTTTGCGCAAAACAGACTGTGATGTTGACTTTTCATTTCTTCTTAGTGGGAAAAAAGCGAATACAAATAAGGGGTGCAAAAATCTGTTCACGTCAAGGAGCCTGGTCCCAGGTTACTTTAAAGGTCCATTTTCGTAATCTTGTTTCATTTTCTCCTCCTCCTTGTGATTGTAGTGGGTGTATTTATATATTCACACCCCGGGGCTTTTAAGGTTCCCTCTTTGCTTAAAAGTTCAATAACTTCAAAACCGTTTAAGCTATGGCCACCAAAACCATCTGGGAACATTTTTAAGTCGTCATGGCGTGTACGTCAATAAATTCAACAAGATGACTTCATAAGAACGTCAAATCACCTCATTGTGTCAATCATGTTGCATCTTGTACATTATTCTGTGCAATTTTGGTGGCCGTATCATGAGCAGCTTTTAAGTTATAGTGCAATTCTTCTGAAACCCCCTACCCCCTTTCGCAAAAAGTAAAAACAAGTGGTCTGAATAGTGTTACATATGGCGTCTTTGGTAACACAGGCAAGGATGGCAAATAACAAGAGCAATTTAAATTGGTTATTTAGATTTATAACCAAGGGTTGTACTCCGCTTCTTTGCTTCACTCTCCACGCACTAATACTCACCCACGATAGTTCTTTTTCAATAGGAGAGGTTGGTAAAACAGGAGGCGTCGGCCCTCAGGGTCCCCCCGGACCACCGGGAGAGAAAGGAAAGGGACTGTCTGGGGTGAAATACATTCGCTGGGGAAGAACCAACTGCTCTGGAGATGCAACAGTGGTGTACAATGGTAAGAAGACATTATCCTTTTATCTACCTTCTCTCGTTGAACAATGCATTTGCGATTATCAGGTTAAGTAAGCATTATTAGTAGGTCGTATATCAATATTAACACTAGCAATACGTTTATCGTAAAAACCTCGCGAGGAGGATGTAAAGGGACAGTAGTAAGAATACAGAGAAACTAGCCAAAGGATTCAAAGAAAAAAAAAATAAAACTAAACTGGAAAAAATGTATCACAAATAAAAGGCTTTGCCAAGAGTCGAACCTGAACCATCTGCCTCTAAGGTCGACTCCTAGACAACTGAACCATGCTGCCGTAATTTCCGTAATTTATAAACCTTTGCTACAGGAGGGCCTTACAGCGATCGCTTTGTGGGGAACAACATGAAAACTCGTTTTTGTGGGCGTTTCCACCTGTTTTGGTATTTTAAGGCTTATGACAATATTTTCAAGCTTATGGTGATGGCTGGAAAGTGGGTCAAGAGTTCCTGAATGGAGCTTTCAGTCGTATTCTCGGGCATGTTTTATTTTTACATGCATCTTAGGCGTGTTAGTCGAGCAAATCGCACAGATTTGGGCGTTTTTCAAAAAAATACCCTAAAGTAAGCCTTCAGCGTAACTTAGAAGTCAAAGTTGTAGTGAAATAGCGTAACTTATGACGTCACAAATGGACCGTAGTTAGGGTGGTTGCAGGAAAAATATCGTGATTGAGTGGTTAATTCATCATTGAACGTATTGCCGGGAGGATATATACAGTAAAATCCGCAGGTAAAAACCTGGCCGGGCCCAGTTGTTCGAAGGCCGCTTAGCGCTTAACCCGCAGTTAAATTTAACCCTGGTTTCTTTGTCTCGTGTTCAAAAGTATTTTCTCGAATAATTTTCTCTGTTATTTTTAGAGCTTCCAATCATCAACTTGTAGACAAAAAGAATTGAAACTGAAACGCTTTTTAATTTTAAGCTTTCAAATCTGAATTCAAATCTCGCACTAACCCTGAGTTATCTTAACCCAGCTTCGAACAACTCGGCCCTGGATTTTTAAGAACCAGCTAGAACTTATAAGGTTAAAATTTTCCAGTTCGGCCCCTTCCATACAAGAACCTGTATGTTTAGACTAAAATTTAAAACAGGTTTTTATTTTCTAAAATCTATAATAAAAAATTGACAATGTGTACTCTAATAGGTAAATAAGTCAACATCCACGAATGATCCTCTATGGAAACATAGATACTTTTAATTATCACTTTAACTTCTATGTAATCGTAGGCAGCTATTTCATATAAGGAATAAGCTGAAGACCACTACTTTTAGCTACAGTGTATTTTTTCTTCAGAAAATAAGAATCTATTTAAGAACCTAAATAGCTTAAATTTGAGCTAATTACCTTTTATTTAAGAACCTATTTCATAGGGCTAGCTTAGGAAAATGCACGTCCTCGCCCGATGGTATTTACTGTAAACTCGTAATACTTAATTTAGTTCATTTTCAGTGTGAATGAAATTTAAATGACAAAAAGTTTCAAACAGCTTTCTTGTCTTTAGGTATAATGGGTGGTGAACATTACTCTCACACTGGAGGTGGAGTGAACTATCTTTGCCTTCCAAACACTCCAAAGTACGACAGATACAGCGACGGCTCTCAAACGGTAGGATACGTTTACGGCACCGAGTATCAAGTTAGTAGCTATAGTGGGTATCCTTTCAGACGAAATCTCCATGATCATGAGGCGCCGTGCGCTGTCTGCTTTGTCAAATCACGTGCTTCAATGCTGATGATGCCCGCACGAAATGATTGTCCATCTGGATGGACCGAAGAGTATCATGGGTATCTGATGACTTCATATTACGGTCACAAAAACCAAAAAGACTTCGTCTGTGTTGACAAAGACCCAGAGTATGTTCCGGGGACTAATACGAACAAGGGTGGTGCCTTGCTGTACCACGTTGAAGGGCAATGTGGCTCTCTTCCATGCCTTCCATATGTTCAGTATCGAGAGCTGACATGCGCGGTGTGCACAAAGTGAGAGTGAACGTCGCACAAACCTTATGTAGCCGAAAACACTGTAGCCCAAAAGCTCAAGAGTATGTCTTTATCATAAAAGATATATTGTAATAAAAAAGGCAGACAACGCAATGCCTTTCTATTTAGAAATAGACTTGAAAATCTATCATGCAGCTCTTCAAAAAAACAGTGTTCTTAATAATATGTCCAGTAGATCATTTGTATGTGTATATCCTTTGGTACTTCAGTAGTCTGATACCAGTGCAGTTTATGGTCATTGCAGCCTATACTATTTTTCACGAAAACTTCATACGGCCGTTCGAAATATAAGAAGAGTAAAAACTGAGGATCCTTAAATCCGTCACTTTTGGTTGTTTTTTGTCGCTTTGGTGGTTATTAATGACAAAGCAATTGTACTATAGCATAAAGTATCCTTACACGTCAATAGTAGAGTAATGTACGTAGAAACAAATTCTTAGCTAAGTAAAATACTAAAATTTGTTGAGAGTTGAATAAGATAAAAACATCAGGACCCTTTCTGATTAGAACTAATACGATACCCCTCCCCAGAGTTTTTGATATGTTGCAGTATTTCGAAACGATTTTACCTTTAGTGGAAAGCCTTTGATGTTCTTAACAAGATGAGGTATATTTTATGGGTGGTCGCGCTGCTGGAGGCCTGTGACGTCACCAACAACGGTCGCCATCTTGACCGCCATCTTGGATTTTGCCAAGAATTAGAAATCAGGTTAAAACCGCGAGAAATAGCAATTTTTTGCGCTTGACATTAAAAAAAACACACAAAATAAGCACTTTGCATGATTTTAGCCACAAGATTTACTTTTATTGATGAAAGACGCTAAAAAAACATGTATTTTCACCCAAAAATGGCTTGAACACCGACTACTTATGACGTCATATCTCGTAACCATAGCAACTGTTCATCACTGAACTTGTCTCAAAATGTGTGCAGGGATGAACAAACAGCTACTGAAAACGTCAGGTGCTGATGTTTTAACCCCTAGAAAAAAAAAAACTTAAAAAAACCATCCCTGTCTTGAAAATGACTAATACTGCGAAATCAACTCTTACATTTATTGCATGGAAGGAAAAAATTGCAACCTCCTAGCAGATTCCTTCATTTAATTAATGACAACATTTATCACTACAATGCTCTACGAGTTTTTGCTGAAGGAAAATGCCAACAATCCTCTGTGACTTCTAAGTGCTGATGATATCAACAGATTACATAGCGTGGTCGTTAAAAATTATTTTTATTAATAAAATAACAACCTGTCCATCGAAAAAGCTCAGTCTCAAGAATGATCGACTTTTTTTCCTTGTAACCAAGTTTCTCTTGGTCTGCGGTACGTCCGTCCGAAAACTGATTCCCGGATTCAGAAAAAAGGAAAAAGTACAAGTAATCCTAACTTGAAACTAATCGTGTTCCTTTCTTTCCCAGTTTTTGCCTAAATTGTGGTAATGTGATACAAGGAAGTTGTCAAACCGCGGTATAATCATGAGGATTTTGCAGTGTCCTTAAAAACACCTCACCGGTCCGACAACTTCCTTGATATTACATTACTGCACTAACGTGCTGACAAATTACTTCCCGATTTCTGGCGACATATATAATTGGATAGCATCTGACCAGAACGATTAACTTCATGATCAGTTGAGTTCTGACACCAGTTCATACGTTCGAAGACAGTCAGTCTAATTGGTACAGCTGAAGCTATATCATTGGCGAGCTCCTCTTCAGAAGGCTAAATACCTTGTTACCGTTACACCCCTTTTCAAACAGTGTCTAAAATGGGAGATGAAAAATCTACGACCAGTTCAAAGCCTTCAAAGCCAAACAGTGTACTGAATTTTGTCATGGTGACAATCCTGATCGCATGCATTGTCTTCCAAATGGCTGTCTGCGTCTACAACTATCACCAGTTCACAACGTTAAACGAACGCATGAGTAATCTGGAAAACACAGTGGAAGATATCCCTAAAATTGCTAGTTCTAATGAGACGATCTTGGATCATAGCAAGGCGTTGCGAGAAAGACGGTCCGTTCAAAAATCAGCCACAAATCTGCAAAGTCTGGCTAAGCGAGTAGTAGAGCTTGAGAAGAGGTAAGCAGGTATTATACTGGGAAGCAACTGATTCGCACCTTTAATGCTACATAGCTCTGATGTTTAAGATTAGACCGTTCGGGTGTTTAAGATGACTAGATGAGATCCATTGAAAAAATTTGAAGAAATTGCGAAGTAACATTTTCATTTTTTGCGATTTTTTTCTTCACGATCTGCTCAGAAATTGCCGCAAAAAAAAATTAGACAAAAAAAGCTCCGGGTGTTTTTAAACACTATCCAGCATGTTTTTAAACACTATCTAGCAGATAAATCTTAGCGAAACGAATTGCGTTATCCACAGGACAAGGATTCATCCTTTTGAAAAACTGCGGCTTCAGTGCTATTACACAAGTGTCAATGAACAGAGCACAAGGGTACTAATTTAGGATAGTCCTACGTTGGACGTGACCTCCATGGTACGTCTAGTCATTTGCGGTATTCAAGATTTTCTTCCCGTATAGCTTATGCTTGAAAGGGTAGGGAGGGTAAGCAAAGACGTTTCGAGCGTACATCAACGTGAAGTAGTGGAGAACATTTTGCATTCTTAGGCTGTGGTCAGTGTTGCCCGAATCGGGCAGATCGTCTCCGTAAGATCGTCTCCGTAAGAGTAAAGACACTTAGCAGTGCAGGTTTGGTAGAGCCAAAGCTTATCAAAAGGGAAAAGGTCTCACCCTCGGTTGACCGTACGTCTCTTAAACAAACGTAACGAAGGTACTTCAGGGGCATCCAACGTCAATTTTCGGAAAATATCTTTTCGGAAGACGATTTGACATCTAGTCAGAATTTTCGGAACATTTGTTGTAAAACTTCTTGCTTGCCTGCCTCTCCTAGGATTTTCGAACATCTGAAAAATGGTATAATTGCCAATTTTTAACGGATTTTTACCCTAAAAAGGTGACCTAGAATTTTCGGGAGCCTTTTTTCTGGCTGAAATTTTTGAAAAGGTAAGTTTTGATTCCTATAATTTTCGGATCACTAGACTTTCAGCTAGAAAATCCGAACAGATGAAAATGTTGAAGGGATAAAAATATGCCTATATCTACCGATTAAATACTGAAATACGTTTAACAATGCTATGTTTAAGTGGTTTTGAACTATATTGTCGTTGGGTGCCCCTGTTACTTCCTTCAAAGCTCATGATTAAAACGGCACAACGTGGCCTTTAAAAATGAGTTACTCTTAACATCGCTTCTACTTACAAAATGACACGACAAGTTTTTTAACAGAAGTCATACTTCCTGTATTGCTCAAACAGGAGCAACTTCCCTCATCGCTTTTGCTTTCAAAATGACACAGCGTCTCAGTTTTCAAACAGAATTTATACTTCCTGCATTGCCGCTGTTAGCAAAATGACACGACAAATCCTTCAAACAATAACAACTTGTCGCATCGCTTCTGCTTCCAAAATAGCCTCCCTGCAGACGTCCTTTGGGAGTTCGTTCGTCACGCATTCATTTCTCCCCCACGGGGGAGAAATGAATGCGTGACGAACAAACCCTAAAGGACGTCTGCGGGGTTTTCAAACAGAATCATACCTCCCTGCATTACTCCTAGGATGATGCTGTTGATCGGCGAAAGCTTGGATTGTAATTTTATTCTTTTTATCAGCAGCTTAAGGCCGTATTAGAACAATATTTTTATTTTTTACTCCTATTAGACATTATAAGCCCTTTTGAACTTACTTATATCTGAAATTATTTTGAAATTCTATAAGTGAAAGGTCAAGACAACCTCCAAAACACAACAGTTACTATAAATTTATACAAATTAAGTTAATATTTACTAAAACTCTTGGACTAAATTTCCACTTAATAACCGTCAACCGTCAAAATCGGCGAAAATTAACGGTCAACCGTCCAAGCTACCATCCCATTGAGACCATCTAGTAATGAGTAAATGAATCAGTTACAAAAGCATTCTATTCTTTTTGGTCACATTTCTGCCGATTTTTTTACTTTTTTTACTAGATTACGCGAGTACAATAAAACTGTTGCTGAAAGAGGTCCCGCTGGAAATTTTCTACGAGGTAAGCAATAGATTTACTTCCATTCACATCGGCCAGAGTTTCGAAAAGAAAAGCACTTGACTGTGCTTTTCATACATTTGATTTGATTAAATGTGTTGATGACATTTGATGACATGTAACGATTCCACGGCAGTCACTGGCACACCGGTCGCTCAGCCCTGACCGTCCTGTCAGCCCTTAAATGACATGTGGGCAGTTTTATTTCTGTCAAGTCGTTTCCAAGTATAGAATCACAGTCAAAATGTTTTATTATAAAACCTAGACCGGCCCAAATTTTCTAGGAATTAAGGTTTGATAGTTATTTCAGTACTGATAGTTCTCGTGACGCGAACGAGGCTTGAAGAGACCTAACGGGTCGTAAAAAGAGGGGTAATAGGTTCCCGCTGTACGATATTACTGTATTTAAAAACAATTTTAAAAGCGCCGCACCCCTCAACAATACTGCGGCGATTATTAATTTTTATTTCTTTTTTTATTATTATTTGAATCTCGTACGAGATTTTAAACCTTTCAACTTAACTTTTGCTGTACATTGTTGCCATCGTTTTTCAAAAAATAAGTTATTCAAGGGAGAAAGGTGAAAGTCTGTTGCAGTCGCAATTGAGAAGTTTTAAATAAGCGCCTCTCAAAAAAGAAGATTCCCCCGCACATTAATGCCGTCAAGTCAAACACTAAAATAAGAACCGCATTGCTTTTTGGAGTTAACATACAGCTAAAGATCAATGCAATAACTAAGCTCCGATTTTCAGGTCGAGATGGCAGAGATGGAATACCAGGACCTCCCGGCCCAGCTGGGAAACCGGGCCATGTGGGTTAGTTGATTTTGTACATTGTTAATCTGCGGTTTGTTGTGTATTAGTCTTGTGTTAGATGTGATTAAGGGGGAGGGGGAGAAGGCATCTTTGACTTCACAGCGGAAACGCTCTCTCTCAAGTGCCAACATCTTCCAACTTCTGTTAATTACATGTCGAAAACATCCCGTATGTCCCTTTCGCATTGCCTTCTTTGTCTTCCTCTTTCTCTTGTTCCATCTATCTTTCCTTCCATGCTGTTCTTTCGCAAGCCCTCAGGTCTTTTCAAATGGCCAAAATACTTCAGCTTTTGTTTCTTTATCAAGATCTCTAACCATTGATCTTCCGCTTTGAGTTTCTCCCTAATTGACTTATTTGTTCTGTACTCCGTCCACAATATTTTTTCAAATTTTCTATAGCACTTCATTTAACGAACGTAAAATAACTTTTTTGGGAAGATATTTTAATTTAATTTAACAGAGAACTAATAAACGTCTGGTTTTATTTCCCGTCAGGGAGGGATGGAAGAGATGGACGGCAGGGTCCCCCTGGACCTCAAGGACTTGCTGGACCAAGAGGTGATGAGCATCTTTAAAATTTTTTAATTAACATTTTATTATAAGCATAATCCAAGGTCCTTTCAGCATTGCTTATCCTAGCCACAGGAAGCATGCATGTCACGTTAAACCTATCAAGTAAATGGCCTAACTCGCCGTTAGTCTCTTTAACTACGTCACTAGAACATCCGACAGAATTCAGCTGGCTTTTAGAACTTCTCTTTTCCAAGTTTCTCGTGAAATGTTGCACAATTCATTTTTTGTATTTACCATAGGAAAAACTGGTAAAAAGGGAAATGATGGCGCTCAGGGCCCCCCCGGACAAACAGGAGAGAAGGGAGACAAAGGAAACGGAGTGTCTGGTGTAAATTACGTCCGCTGGGGCCGAATCGAATGCCCTGGAAATGCAACTTTAGTGTACAGTGGTAAGAAAGAAATTATTTGACTTTCTGTATTGAAATTTTACTTATTACGATTAATTGCAACTGGAATTTATGTGCCTCAGAATAGACAAGGATGAACATAATAACTTCGCTTGTCAACAATAGATGCAGGGGTCTGATATTGTTTTACTGATTTTGATTTAATTGTATAATTACTGTGATAGGTTGATTCTAATTACAAAATATTTGCAAGAAAGGAGCGCAATTTTAACAGCTTTGACGCTGTCATATATCCTTTTGTTCCATGATTATTTAAATCGTATAATGGTAACGAATTTTCTCGTAGTTAACAGAGGAGTAAGGAAGTCAGGACGTGCCTGACGAAATATTGCAAATGAAATATACATACATTCCCATGCAGGCCGCGTTGCCCTTTTCTATCCTCTATACTATTTTCCTCTTCCAAAGTGTAATAATAGGTACGCACTGCCCACCGATTGCTGGAGTAAGCCTTCTTATCAATAAACATTAGTTAGAATAGTGATTCTCCTACGTTATTTCGCCATGTAAGGTAATTTGGATTCCGGATCGCGCGCGCGGAATCCGGCAAATCTTTGTTGGTGAAATCTGGAATCCGGCAAACTTCACTGGTAAAATCCAGAATCTAGGGAATTCAGCTCCAGGAATCCGAGCTCCAGCTTACGATTGGAATTCGAAATCCACTTTCCACTGACAAGAAATCCGGAATCCAGTAGAGTGGAACCTCGATATAACGAAGGGCCAAGGGACTGGCAGAACAGGTTCACTGAAACGAGGTTTCGTTATATCGAGGTTTTCTTCCATATATTTTACTATTACTGGGGTTAAAAAAATTGTTCGTTATAAAGAGGACTTCCTTATATGGAGATTCGTTATATCGAGGTTCCACTGTACCTGGAGTCCAGTAACCACTGCATGGAATCCAGAATCCAAGAAGTCTTGGATTACGTATATCGTGAGGCGAGTTTTTGCTGTAGCCATTAGGATAGGTGACACAAATTAAGATGGAAGTATCGCTTCTGAAAATGCAAGTACAAATTTATCTAACTCATTTTTTAGGGATGATGGGAGGCGAAAACCACAATCACCAAGGCGGTGGAGCGAATTACCTTTGCCTTCCACGCAAACCAAAGTACGACAAGTACGACGACGGCAATCAAAACTCAGGATATATGTTTGGCACTGAATATGAGATTAATGATTACAGTGGGTCTGTTTTGAAGAGCAATCTTCATGATCACGAGGTGCCTTGTGCTGTCTGCTTTGTCAAGTCACGTGGCTCAATGCTGATGATCCCTGCACAGAATGACTGTCCATATGGATGGACCGAGGAGTATCATGGGTACCTGATGACTGCATATTACGATCATGCGAACCAAAAGGATTACGTCTGTGTCGACAAAGACCCAGATTATATTCTAGGGACCAAGGAAAGCAAGGATGGTGCTTTGCTGTACCACGTGGAAGGACAATGTGGCTCACTTCCGTGTCTTCCATATGTTAATCATCGAGAGCTGACATGCGCTGTTTGCACCAAGTGAGAATAAGCTTTCCAGGAAGCCAGACACATTCAAAGAAACTCTACAGACTAAAACCTCTTAATTGTAGAGTTCAGTAAAGACAACATCGTTCATAAAGGACGTTTTAGTTCAATAACAACTGTATGAGTTCAGAAAATGTCACACACATCAATGTATCTTTATTTGGATCCCTTACGTGACAAGGTAGGGGAAGGGGATCTTCACGGGTATATGTATAAACTTTTGTTATTAATAATAATAATAATAATTTTTTTTCTGTTCTTCACTTTACGGGGGGCTTGATTGTATTGCTCCAACATCCTGCTGGTGTAGTTTTGTGGCAATTGGTATATATCAGTAGGTGTAGCTCAGCAAAGCTTCCATTGTTGCAAGATATATGGCGGTTTATTATAGTAGTTAAGCATCAAACTTCAGGGGCGGATCTAGGGGGAGGGTGCAGGGGGTGCGCAGCCCCCCCTTGCTCCCCCCCGAGATGACCTGCGGTTTTCTAATACAACTGGTATTCTGCAAAAAAAAAACCTATGTGGTTTATTGGTGTTGAAGTAGAGCAAGAGACGAGTGCAACCCCTCCTAAAAAAATCCTGGATCCGCCCCTGTTGTCATGTGACAAATTAATTTTGTTGAAGGCCTGACTGCGGTGTAACGTTTGTTTCAATTTTTGTTTGCGTTTGTCGGTTTCTTTCTTTAATTGTTTTTTGCAAAGAAACTATCAAACGCACAAAAATCTTGAAACAAAGATACCAACTTATTCCTTTTAAAATTGACTAATGTCCAAGTTTATTAATCTTCGGTTCTTGACAAAAAATAACTTTTTGGTCCCTTGAGGTCATTATGCACGGCAATCTAACCTTCCCTTGTAGAAACCTTCATGATAAAGACACTGCCCCTTACGGATTTAGAAATTTAAAGAAAATCCCCACCACATCTGCAATATGAGCAGTCGTATTAGTCGCAAAGATAGCAAAATTCATAATAAAGGCACCACTCTAATAAAGATGGTTCTAATGGTCTCAAAGATGCCAATCTTCATAGAGGCCCTTAAGCTATTTCTAAAAAACAGTTGCCTTTATAACGCAACGTGTTCATGTGTTCAGCTAGTTTGATCCACCCCTTTGGTTTTCGTATTGGGGATCGAAATTTGACTGCAGGTATTTTGTCGTAAATCAGTAATCACAGAAGGCATTGTTTGCGAAAAGATCTGTTATACTTAAGCCGTTTAGACCATGTAAAGACAGTTAACCTGCGTGGCAGGCGCAAAAAGGGGAGGGAAGGGGAGGAGGAAAAGAGCGCAAAAGGGAATAGGGAGAGGAGTCTTACCCTCTCACCCCAATTCTCCTTCCTTTTTCCCTTCTTCCCAATCCCCTACCCTTTTCGACGCCTGCTGCGCAGGCTAAAGACAGTACACTCAATTGTCGCAGCATGAGTCTGTCAATTTAATGTATTAGTCTTTTAGTTTTTTTGCTGTCAAAAGCAGATACCTAGATTCTAGATTAATAATAAAATGTCCTTTTCAAGCAACATCAAAGTAGCTTAACTGGGTAGTTGTGTTGTTCTGTTCGTTTTCACCAACAGCACCAAACAAAACAGGATAAAAGTAGTTACTGAGAAATTGTGTTATTCCGTCGCAGTCGCAATCCTTGAGTTTTGGATTTCATGGTGTCGCTTTTTTGTTATCTTCTCTTAAAACTATCTCGATTCTTAGTAAATAAATACAGATTTTTGTCTGAAATTTTAAAAAAATCTCATGTTCATAGGCCCTTGATCAGGCAAGTTCACCCACTTGCACTTCCCACTGATTTTCAACTTTCAAAGTCGAACTTTCCCAGCCGGTCGCTTAGCTATTATAGCGTTCGCTATTTTCGGAAAATACGAGCCTTTTTTGGCTGTTCTGCGTATTCCATGAAGAGGCGCCACATGCCACAGTTGCCAGTAAGACTGTTATATACAGGAAACTTCCCCCTCTCGGAACTTTAGCGATCCCAGCTGAGGAGCCAAAATGGTAATAAAAATGAAGCAAAATGTCTCTGCGCATCATTTAGGCATGCCCTTGTATTTTTTTGTTTTGTTTTGTTTTGTTTTGTTTTGTTTTTTTTTTTCTGTTTGAGAGCGTTCCCCTCAAGTTCTGGTCATGCTGTTGTTCTCTCTATAATAGGGTGTTTAAGAGCGAATGTCAGTAAATATCGACCAGGTATGGGAAAAATAGTTTTTTTGAAAAATCAAAAAAATATTCTGTAGACTACCCTAGGTATTCTAGTGATGAAAATATAAATTTCAGTTTCATTGGATAAATATTTTGGCGATACGGCAAATGTCAAGTTCGGGCGGTTAACGGCCTCCGCTGGACCGCTTTTTCGGGGCTCTAGACCGGGCTACGAAATCGTATTAAAAGGGTTTTAATACACATATTTCGTGGGTCATTTTCCACATTTTGGCTTATGCGCATGCCCCCCAACCCCCGCCCCGGAAAAAAAAGCTGATCAATTACATCTGATTAGGCGGTAAAAATGTCCTTGTTGTTGCAAAATACAGTTTTGGCGAAAACCAGTCCAGATAAATCAATTATAGATCAGTTCTCATTTATAACTGATTTATCTAATACATTATCAGGAGCCTTGGGACTTAAGTCGGTAATCCTGTCACAAACCTTGTTCTTTATTCAAGAATTGCTAAAGGCGGTAGCGCGCGTTCACAAGAAAAGGAAGACTACTGAAATATACTATTGAATAATCGATAAATATCATAAATAACGTATAAAAATCCAATAAGGAGCCTTGGGACACTGATAAACGGCAGTAGAAAATTTCCGTGTTCGTAAAATTGCAAATCACCTTCTCAGTTTTGAATAAGTCCATTGAAGGCTTCATAACAACGTATCCTGCAAACATCGTCCACGCATTTACAACTGCTTAAGTCATTCAGTCAGAAACTAGGAGAAGGAAATAACTCCGACGTAGTTAATCCTCACACTTGGGAGGTACTACCCATGAAAATCCAGTCGAGCGACCTTGAATGAGCCAAGTTCTATGCTTTGGGGCTTTTACGGATTTCAGTCTTCCTTCTCTTGTGAACGCGTTATCGCTTTTAAGAATTCTTGAATAAAGAACAAGGTTGGTCACAGGATTACCGAATTATACAGAAGTGTATCCCAGCCATACAGATAGAGAATTCGATCTTTAATCCCATGTACAAAACACATTCACTGAGACAACAGCTGAGTGGCTACTACGTCACACTTATCTTCACCCTTTGAATCGCCTGAGAACAAGTACAGTAACAAAGATTCACCAGCCCTACTCTCCTCTTCTCTGTACTCCTATCCTCCATGTATGCTTTATGCAAATGACTCTTTTCTTTCTTATTCTGTTTTATTCTATGTTGCAAGAGGCATGCCCAGTAAAGATACTTGTTTCGTAGTCACGTGTGAGAACAAAGCTATGTATAGGGTAATCTCTCTATTGTGATCATTGACCAGGGGCTGAGAGAGTACTCAAATAGACTACATCGAGAAAATAATAAATAACTGATCGAACTTTCGCAGCTTTTGTAAAGCCTAAATTTCATTCCTACCTTTGAGATACATTTTGAAAAAGCACCTTCAAGCCTTTCAGATCATGACAGCTTTCAGCCTGCGCAGCAGAAGCCAGAGTTTTTGAGTAAATGGATAAAAATCGAGGACGCATGCGTGCACCAGGGGAGAAAAGGAGAGGTGGTGTCCTCTGTACATGTAAAACTAACCAAAAAACCTAACTGACGCATGTCACGCGGGCTAAACAGCTTTTATAGTAGTGATACAACTGAACTGACTCAAGATCGATCATTTTCTTCTCCAGTTTTACTTTTTAATTTAAGCCATGATTACAAGCTGATTCTCTGAGATTGACGAGAGAAGTTTTATTACTTGGTGCAAACAGCACATGTCAGCTCTCGATGCAGAACATATGGAGGGCACGGAAGTGAGCCACAGCCCCCCTCCACGAAGTATAGCAAGGCACCATCCTTGTTCCCATTAGTCCCCGCAACATACTCTGGATCTTTGTCAACACAGACGAAGTCTTTTTGGTTCGGGTGGTTGTACTTTTCAGTCATCAGGTACCCATGATACTCCTCGGTCCATCCAGTAGGACAGTCATTCCGTGCGGGCATCATCAGCATTGCACCACGTGACTTGACGAAGCAGACAACACAAGGCGCCTCGTGATCATGAAGATTTCGTCTGAAAGGATACCCACTGTAAGAACTGACCTCATATTCAACACCGTACACATATCCTGAGTACTGATTGCCATCGTTATACCTGTCGTACTTTGGATTGTGTGGAAGACAAAGATAGTTTACTCCACCACCTTGGTGATTGTACCGCTCACCTCCCATTAAACCTGAGGATGACAAACTACAAGTTTGCAAAGGTACATCACTCTCCTATAAAGTGAACACACAACAAATTTCACTTTCTTAGTAATTGACAGTACAATAGGGCAAACTAGTGTTACAACAAACTTGATTTACTGCACTACAACTGAAATACTAATAAATCTCTGAGATGAAAGGTAGTTGCTGAATCTCTAGCTTGTCATCCGTTTGCAATGACTCAAAATAAAGAATAAATTAAATAAATAAGTAAATATTCAATCGAAAAGTTCTCCGTTTGCCAAGTATTTGAAGTGGAAGCTGTTTCTGCAAACTTAAATTAGAGAAGGTCCCTGTAACTACCCTTGTGAAAAAGATAACTAGGGAAAATTTTGACTTTGACAATAACTTCACTCTTTTTTATTACACCAGTTTCTAAAACCCTTAAGTAGTAGCTAGAATGCAGTCCGGCAGTTAACCGATGTCTGTGTTGACGTACCTTTGTAAACCACCTCAGCACCTCCTGGACAAGTGGTCCTTCCCCAACGAACATATTTCATTCCAGACTTCCCAGCTCCTTCCTTTCCCTTTTCACCTTTGGGTCCTTGAGGCCCTTTCAACCCAGGACTTCCAGCAGAACCTCTCTCTCCTTTGGGACCGGGAGGGCCTGGAAAAGGTTTGTTAATACCCGGCTTACCAGCATCTCCTGTGAGTCAAGAAAAAAGGTTGAAGGATTTTAAAAGGTGTTTGGAAAATGTGTCCTATAGATGTTCTTCTAGGAAAAGTACTAAATATTTAACTTAATCTCGATAGACGCTGTGAAGATCACATTTCAGTTTGTGCTCAGTTTCTCGTTGTTATTTAAAGAAGCAAAATTAATCAAAGTTGAGTACCTTTTGCCCCAGGTTTGCCCCGTGGACCGTCCTTACCAGACGGCCCAGCTTTCCCAGGAGACCCAACACCAGGTACTCCAGGGTTGCCTGGTATTCCTGGTTTCCCAGGTAATCCATCGCGGCCGTCTCGTCCTGTAATAAAACAAAATTTTTAGTTAATAAATTATTTACTTGGAATAAATGCACATAGTATTGGACCGAGTTTCAAGGGCATCTTTCAAAAGCTAAATATTTTTCCATTTTCTACGTGTTTGAAATGACAAATCCAATCTTCCGAGTTAAGGCTAATTTTTTCTCATCTTAGTGTCCCAAGTCTGTGGGCCGGGGCAAACAAACCAATAAACAAACCAATCCTAGTTCTAGTGAACTGAACTTCATTTTTCCAGTCAAAAAATAAGCAAATCCAAGAGACCGTATCTTTCGACAAATCCCGGTTACCATTTTACGCAACAAGACCATCAAAGGAAAGACCAGAAAGAATCCCAACTTTTTGAACGATACACGTGAATCACAGTACCTCGAATTATGTAGGAAAAGAGCTTTTGGACCCTCAATTTGCTGGAAAAAAATTCCGACTTGTTAAATAGCGCTCCGACCCTGAAATAAAAAAAAAAACGGAGAAAGCATGATGAAGTAACTTAAACTGAGTTGTTGGGACGTGTTTCAGTTTCGTAGCAATTTTCGGGCACGGTGGTTAGTCTTTGCTCTTAGTAGTTTCTTATTGTGCGGTTATTATTTTTACATTTCTTTGAAGAGCTGTTTTTTGCGTCCTTATAAAACTGCTTGTCACATTCGCTCCATGCTAGAAAGGTACAGCTTCAACAGAGTTTCAAATAAGTCACAAAAAACTCTTTGCGTCCAAACACAAGAGTGCTTGCTCTTTCCGAGACTGCGATTTTTCGGTTTTCACTGTCAATTTATTTATGCCTTCGCGTTTTTTGCTGATTTTTAGAGAACGACTTTGAGGTTACTATCAACAGGCCTTGCATGATGTCCGGAGAGCTAGCCGTCTGGCTGGGGCATGCATTGTGTTTCTCTTGTATAAATTTTTGTGACTTATTTTGCGAGCAAAGCTCCTTGTCAAAAAAGTTACAGACTGAAGTTAACTTGCATTAACGAGCACTGGTGAAGAGGTAGTATCCGCAAATCACTTTGAAATAAAAGTTTGAAAATCCAAACGACGTGCTTATTATCGTTGGTACTTCTTGCAGGATTAAAGTGTTCAGTAGCACCCCTAGAACTCGCCGATTCTAGCGCAGCGCTTTTATACTGTTCATTAAGAACTGTGGGCCGGGCTGTAGTGACGGGAAGGCTAAATTGCGGTTAACATTTTCTTGACTGAGAATTTTAGGGAACAAATGTTTAAGCTTTTTCCATTCCTAACTTTTATTCCCCCTTGTTCGATGAAAGCGCTCCTAAATTGAACATCGATTTAGAATCTGTTCATATAAAAAAGGAAAGACACACTGATCCTTTACCCATAGCCAAGTCTAACGGTGCCAAGCAAAAATCGTCAAACTATTAAAATCGTCCACTACTGAGTGACCGTAAATGCTAGAATTAGCGCCGGCGGCAATTAATATTTAATTTTCTAAGGCGAGAGGGGGGCGCTTATTTGAAGAGAGGCGCTTATTTCGTTTATCAATTTTTGGCCTCAAAATGACATTATCTTTATTCTTACTTAACCCAAACTGTAACATATAAAAAAATCAAAAAACGTTATAGAAAATTTATTGTTGTGAAACTCGAAACCGTGACGTTCTCAAGACGTTTTCGAGTTGCCCGTCAAAATGTATTGTGCTTCTTCAATAGAACAGTTCTAAGAATGCTTTTGTCATCGTAATGTTTTGTATATATGAAAAGGAAAGCCGTACGACTTGAAGAACATTAATTTTGTACTATTACGAATGTCCCATTCATTGAAAGTACCGTATAAGTCTCGTGATACCGAGTACTGAACCTCGTTTTTTCTCGGGGGAGGGAAGGGAGGCTTATTCCAAATTTGAAGCCTTAGTGGGGGCGTTAAGAGAGCATTTACGGTATTCTGTAATAACAGAAACTGACTGAGATCTATTACAGAGATTACTGGGCGTGTGGAATTTAAACTGAGATCATAATTTTATTTTAATTTAACTCACCTTTCTTCCAGGAGGTTCAATCGCTTTTCAATGTCTGATTTCTGACCGGGAGTTGTGTTAGAAGTTCCCCTCTTTCCTCTAGCTGCCAATTCAGAAGAAACCGTAGCCGAATCGTTAACAGTAGAGGCTTTCTTGCCTTCTCGACGCAGCTCTTCTAAAGTGTCGTTGAACGCAGAAACACGTCGATCCATCTGAAGAATGACAACCACCAAGGCAGCGCACGTCGCAGCCAACACAACGCACACAAGCAAGTGTGGTGACACTAGGTCAGACAAGCACTTGCCTTTGGGTTTCTTCTCAGATTTACTCTGATTCATCTCGATCAAGACTTCCAAAATCAAATCACCTTTTTTGCACGTAGGTAATTCTTCTGGTCGAGGGAGCGAAAACTGGTCAAGAATTGATTTATCTACTACGATATCAAGAACCTAATTGAGACACTGATGACTAGCAGAAAATTTTCGTGTTCTTCAAATTGCAAATTACCCTACCTGTTTTGCATTTTAAGTTCTTTTGAAGGCCTAAAACGCTCATGTCTTTGACATGTCAACATCGTCAACCCATTTTAATTCTAAACATTATAAACGCATCAAGATTCTTTTATAGTAAGTACTGTTTTTGACTGTTTCCCACTTTCGTTTACATGCATGTAAACATCAAACAAATATACATTTATTTACCATTTTAATCTTAAGTCTATAACTTTACATTGGGTCCTGATCGAGAATCTGTATCTACTCGACTGGAACGTAAAGCAATAATCCGGCAACGGAAAGGAGAAAGCCTGGAGAAAGATACGAATACAAAGTGACTGCTGCACAAGATGATCAACACTGTAAATATATGTCAAATATGACTATTATAAGTGAACATTGCCTTCTTAGTTGTCTATATTTGACTGCCAGGACAATTAAACAAACCAGAAATTATTCGCACGTTACTGTTCCGCGAAAGTAGCCATCAGATCCTGCAATTGCACAGTGTAGAAATGGTTCATAACAGTTACATTCGGAGATGCTCTATTATCATTTTTTCCCCTGCTAGGTGCAAGCAGTTAGTAGCTTTAACTTGTTACAGTGTAGTTTCATTTGGCACAGCACTTTAACACTGCCAGTTAAAATGACAGAGATCTTCATCCGGAGTGTCCGTGTTCTTGTTCCGTAGTTCTTGGATCTGGGGCTCGGAGGCGACTTTGCCGATCAGTCCAAGTTCAAGCTTAAACGAGTGTGTTTACGCGAACACAGATATACTGAAATAACTTCCTTGCATATAGAGGACCCGATTTCATTTTGTCATCTCTTGCGGATGCCTTATCACCTTTCGGAAGCCATGGAGTAATGACGTATGCGTCTGTAATAGAGAAATTCGACACATGTACAAAAACATTCCCTTGGTGGTCCCCCTCAGTCGTATCTTCATCCTCTCAGTCGCTTGAGTCTGAGTAACACTGATCCACCAGCCTTCCCCTCCTTGCTTCATTTTTTCTCCTCGCCACTTGTGGTCTTGCTTTGTCGTACCCATGCAGCATCCTTTGTCAAAATAGCCCTGACATAAAATATGAATCAAAAAGTGGATGAAGGCCCTAACACTCAGTACACTAACAGTGCAAAAGCGTGTGCATTAAAGATACATATGATTTTGAAGATGATTTTAAAGTCTGACCGTGGATGAATTGCGATTTTTGATTGTGTAATTACTTCTCTGATTTACTTGCATACTGAAGTTAGTCTGTCTGTCTGTAACTGAAGAAACTTCGAGTTGAAATAAAGTCCGTCTTTCTGTCTGTCTGTCTGTCTATCTATCCATCGGTCTGCTGTCTTTATCTGTCTATTTTTCTGTCTGTCTGTTTTTCTGTCTGTCTGTGATGCTGACAACTGTGATGTTCTTTGGAGCAATTTAGATCAGGGTCTTGCTACGAAACTCCAGTAATTGCAAAACTGAGCTGCAATAAGAAAAAATAATGAAATAAAAAAAGAATTAGACTGGGAGGAGCTTGCAGTAAAGTTGCCATTTGGTGCTATGGTACGATACAGTAAATCGAAATGTACCTAGTTACTTAAAATCTCAAGATCTTTTCTCAGATGCATGTGAGTCTAAGAAACACAGCATATAATGTGGCTGGATCATATTCCGAACTAACGGAGTATTATAAAGGTCTTTCTCATGCTGTGGAATTCATACTAACTGATGACAAAAAGGCACCCGAATCTAAAGCTATTTTTAAAAGAAAACTGGCCTGAATAGGCAAGCAAGCTGATGACTAGATTTTATCGTCTTTACATATTGTTTTAGAGTAATTCTACGGTATTAACCTCTGTTTCAATACGGCTTTCATGTAAAAGAAGTTTTGTAACTAAATGAAATTACCGTATTCAAATAAAAGTGGCGGAATAAATCAATCAATTAATCTGTTGGTTTGCTTTGATTTCATACATAAGTTCATCTTCGGCATTTTCTAAGGTAGGCACGTGCGTGCTCACATATACAGGATACTATACCTCTGGGAATTTTAGCGATCCCAAATGAGGAGCCAAAATGGTAAGAAAAATGAAGCAAGTTGTCCCTATCTATTATTTATTACCTAGAATAGACAAGGGAACCGTTACCCCACCTCTAGCACACAGATAGGAACGAGGACTTTGAACAGTGGGTCACGTGACACCTCATGATACTTGAACATTTTGAAACAAATTTTGAAAATACTTGTTAACAATTATAGTCAATATGACTACCAGAACATATCGGATACAGTGTGGTATTCTACCCAGACGAAGGGTTTTTTTTTTTTTTTTTTTTTACTCAAAGAACGATTTATCTGTTGGGTAACCCAAGCCCAACTGCTGGGGCCCATATCTGGAAAGTCCGGATAACTTTTCGGACCAAAAATAATCTGTAAAACCAAAATCTAATATCTAAAAAAATAAAAGCGGGCGGAGGGTCCTTAGCACACAAACCAGTTCATTATATTTTGTTTCGTTAACTGATAGTTTAAAAGATTATTTTTCAGCGGCATCGTTAACGGACATAGACTTTGCTTGCTTTCACGACTCAGTTATTCCAAAGATTGGAACTGGACCATCAAAGCAGCGCACATCGCAGCCAACACAACACACACAAAAATGACCAAGTGTAGATACACCAGGTCAGACAAACATTTACCTCTGGATTTCTTAACAGATTTGTCATTCCAGTGAGGAACTCTTCTGATGAAGAAATGAGAACTGATCTATGGTTGATTTATCTACTACACCATCAAAGACCTTATTGGGAGGCTGATAATCTTCAGTAGAAAATGCATGTTCGTGTTCGCAAATTTCTTGACAAATCACAAATCTCCTTTCCTGGTTTGCATCAGTCCATTGAAGGCTTCATAACAACGTATCCTGCAAACATCGTCCACGTATTTTAAATTTGTAACTGCTGAGCAAGAGAGGATAAAGGGGACAGAGAAGGCATCCCCCATACACACCCTATTCCATAGGTAATTCGCCGGTCTCGAGTTATTTTTAACACCAGATATCTCAAGGGGGATTAGACAACAGCCAATCATATAGCGCGAATGTGTTCCTTGTGGATGACCCACGCTCAGAGCCACGCGTCCTTCACGAATTGACGTAGAAAAAAATGGTGGAAGACGCGGAGAGCGATATTGCTATTCGTTTTGTCCACGAAAACGACTACAGAAAGATTTCTGCTAAAGCTGTGTCAGCGAAACGGAAATTAAAAAAGAATCGCCCTTCCTCTCTTGCATGAAGATAAAAGTACAGTAGGGAAATCCTTAACACACTGAATATTCTCTCAGGATCATTTACAATTTACAGTTTGAAGAGAGCAATTTCTGGTATTATATTTATGCTTTTATTAGTCTCTTATAATTCAAAAAAATAACACTTGGCGTCCCACTTGCTTTATTGTACAAACGACCGGTTTTAATAGACCAGCGAAATTTCTCATTTTATTTAAGAACTAAGGTTACGACAACTTCGAGTTCACGGGTTGTCAAAGAGTCCAGCGATTCCCTTTTCCCAGGTAAGTGCCGACTCATTTCGCTTCAATATTCAGGAATGCTTTTGATCTCTTTACGCTTTCATTGCCTCTCGCCCGACATGTTTTCCACAGGGTTTAGTCAAGCGAAACCGCCACGAAACATCCACGCAGCCCGCGAGGTAACTTCATCCCGATTCTAAAAATAACTCGAGACGAATTACCTTTGGAATAGAGTGTGTATGGGGGATGCCTTCTCTGTCCCCTCTATCCTCTCTTGCTGCTGAGTCATTCAGTCAGAGGCTAGGCGTAGGAAATAACTTCGATGTCAAAATAATATTGATCGTGACTAATTTTTATCTCTGTCTGCTACAGCTGTAGTCATGTCATTTTCCTTTTTTTTGTCAATGGTGATGTGGTAGTTAATCCCTACACTTAGGAGATATTACTCCTGAAAAATCCAGTTGAGCCACTTTCAATGAACTAAGTTCAATGCATTGGGTTATACGGATTCCAGTCTTCCTTCTCTTGAGGACACTTATTTCAATAAATATCAACTGTAGGAAAGAGAAACTGATTTTGACAGGTTTACCGACTCATAAAGTGTATATCTAAGGATAGATAAAGAAGTAAATCTTAAAACACACATACTTAACACATTCCCTGAGTCATGAGTCTTCGTAAGGTGGTTTGACTAGTATGTGGCATTATGGATCAAAGGGGTGGGATCAGGGATCGGTGGGGAGGAATCTGGGGTCATTGAGGTGAGATCAGGGATCCCTGAGGTGAGATCAAGGTCAGGTTGCAATTTTGGGATCGTGTATCACACCCACACCTCTAAGGCCAAATCCGAACAGCATGCAAGCTATTTCAAAGTCACTGCTACATTTATGAAAACTACTAAGGGATATTTGGGACGGTAACATTTTTATGGGATCAGATATCACAATTTATCGGAATTTTGAGGTCCATGATTACAACAAATGGGGAACCCGGGGGGGGGGGTACTGCCATATATGGGCTATATAGGTATGCGCCGCTGTGAAGGGTATGGTTTTCAAGCAGTTTACTCTAGGATAGGGTATATAAATAAGAGCGTTTGGGTCTAGAATAGGGTATCGTTTTTTAGGAAACTGATCAGTTGGTTGAAGATTTTGTCTAGACTAGGGAAACAGGTACTCTAGGATAGGGGGGATTTGGGGAGTTTACTCTAGTATAGGGTAACAAAATTCAGCTGAAGTAGCTCTGGTATAGGTTAAGGGTTCTAGGGTCCCAGCGGCACATCCCCACCAAGAAATTCCTAAAGTACCCCCCAGGGGGGGAACCCACATACCTCGTGGCTCCCTCAGAACTTTGCTCTCCCTTTGAGTTTGCCTGCGTGGCAGACGTTCGAGAGGGAGGTTGCGAGTAACACTGCTTCACCAGCCCTCCTCTCCTCTTCTCCTTTCCTCCCTGTATGCCTCATGCAAAACGACCGCTTTTCTTTATTATTCTGTTTTTTCCTATATAAATAAAGTAACTTCTTCTGTGGTCACGTGTGATAACAAAGCTACGGTAATAACTTTATTGTGTTAGTTTCTATCAGTGGAATGGCACTTATAAAGGAGGTCATTGTCCAGGGGGCTAGGAGAGTACTCAAATAGTCTAGAGAAAATAGTAAGTAACTGGTCGAGCGTTCGTTAGCCTCCCACGCAGGCGTTTTTAGGGGAGCACGTCTTTCATCCCTCCCCACAAATGCTTGTGGGGAGGGATGAAAAACGAGCTCCCCGTAAAACGCGTGGGAGGCTAAGCTTTCGCAGGTTTTGCAAAGCCTAAATAGACCTTGTCACAGTCTTCGACACCATCTTGACGAGTAGGCAAACGTGTGAGAAATTATAGCGTTTGTACGAAAACAGTAATGTCGAATAATCTCCGTAAAACGACTGTTCTGAAAAACATATCAATTGTAAACTAAGACTACTAAGCAAAGGATTGCACTAAAAAATTTGGGGGGCGTACCTGTGCTTAAATTTCTCCAGAGGCTTGCTTTATAGATTTTCCATATATTTGTCTGTAATTTTTCCCGGTACTTTCTTACAGAGAAATGTATAGGAAATTTTAAAAAGTGGTTCTATGTCTTCTAGCGCACGTAACGCCCTCAGTTTTTTTCAGTAGAATCTTTAGGAGTGAAGCTTTAGTTTACAATTGATATTTTCTTTCAGAACGGCCGTTCTACGGAAATTGTTCGACATTAGATTCTCATAAAAACACTGTAATTTCTCACGCATTTGCATATTCGTCAAGATGGCGTCGAAAACTGTGACAAGGTATATTAAAATGATACCTTTGACATGCATCTTGAAAAACCACGGATCACAACAGCTTTACAGTAGTGATACAAACTGACTCAAGATCGGTTTTCATTTTCTTCTTCAGGTTTATTTTTCAACCATGATTACAAACTGATTCTCTGAGATTGACGGGAGAATGTTTTATTACTTGGTGCAAACAGCACATGTCAGCTCTCGATGCTGAACATATGGAAGGCAAGGAAGAGAGCCACAGTACCCTTCTACGAAATACAGTAAGGCACCATCCTTGTTGGTATTGGTCCCTGGAACATACTCTGGGTCTTTGTCAACACAGACGAAGTCTTTTTGGTTCGGGTGGTTGTGATATGCGGTCATCAGGTACCCATGATACTCCTCGGTCCACCCAGAAGGACAATCGTTCCGCGCGGGCATCATCAGCATTGAGCCACGTGACTTGACAAAGCAGACAACACAAGGCGCCTCGTGATCATGAAGATTTCGTCTGAAAGGATACCCATTGTAGGAATTGACCTGATATTCAACACCGTACACATATCCTGAGACCTGATTGCCGTCGTTATACCTGTCGTACTTTGGATTGTGTGGAAGACAAAGATAGTTTACTCCACCACCTTGGTGACCGTACCATTCACCTCCCATTAAACCTGAGGATGACAAACTACAAGTTTACAAAGGTACATCATCACTCTCCTATAAAGTGAACCCACAACAAATTAATTTCACTTTCTTAGTGACTGAGAGTACAACAGAGCAAAGTTATTGCTACAACAAACTTGATTTACTGCACTCCAACTGAAACACTAATAAATCTCTGAGATAAAAGGTAATTGCTAAAACTCTTCTCATCTGTTTGCAATGACTAAAAATAAATAAATAACTGAATGAATGTTCAAGATGTCAAAAAATTCTCCGTTTGCCAAGTATTTGAAGTGGAAGCTGTTTCTGAAAACAGTGAAGGCCCCTTTAACTACCATTGTGAAAAGATAATAAATGGCGAAAATTTTGAACTTAACAATTACGTAACTCTACTTTATTACACCAGTTTCTAAACCCTCTTTGTAGTAGAATGCAGTCTCGTTAACATAAAGTGTCTGAGCTGACTTACCTTTGTAAACTAGCTCAGCACCTCTTGGACAAGTGGTCCTTCCCCAACGGACATATTTCACCCCAGACTTCCCAGCTCCTTCCTTTCCCTTTTCACCTTTGGGTCCTTGAAGCCCTTTCAACCCGGGACTTCCAGCAGAACCTCTCTCTCCTTTGGGACCAGGAGGGCCTGGAAAAGGCCTGTTCACGCCCGGCTTACCAGCATCTCCTGTGAGTGGTCAGAAATACAAGGTTAATAGATTTTTGGAAAATGTCTTCCATACCTTATTCTGGGAAATTAACAA
>NC_133202.1:32938646-33006646 GCF_958299795.1 Porites lutea
TGCACTTTATTAACGCGATTTTAAAAAATTCGCGTTAATTAAATGTATCTTAATTAACGTCGATGTAAATTCAATGCACGCTATTTTACAACATATTTTTCATACCTCACTTTTGAAAAATTCTTGTCAATTTAAGGTAACGTGAATTTTTTTAGCGTTGTCCACGTGCATTGTTAATTTTCTAGGATAAGGTAGATGTTCTTCCAGGAAAAGTACCAAATATTTAGCTTAATCTTGATAGACACTGTGAAGATCACATTTCAATTTGTGCCTATTTTCTAGCTGTTTGAGTAAAATTAATCAAAGCTGAGTAACTTTTGCCCCAGATTTGCCCCGCGGACCGTCCTTACCAGGAGGCCCAGCTTTCCCAGGAGACTCAACACCAGGCAATCCGGGGTTGCCTGGTATTCCTGGTTTTCCAGGTAATCCTGGTGGACCTGTAGGACCATCCTTACCATCGCCAAAGTGACTGCTACAATACAAATAAGATCATCAGAAATGTAAATAGTAGTCATTAATTAAATACGATTTTTTTTAATGAAGGTTGCCTTCTTCGTTCTCTATATATAAATGACTACCAGGATAAAATTAAACGACCCAGAAATTATTCGCACATTACTTCGCCGTAAGTAGCCATCAAATCCTGCAAGCACACTATGAAGGTATGGAAGCAGTTAGTAGTTGTAACTTGTTACAATGTAGTTTCATTTGGCACAGTACTTTAACACTGCCAACTGATATAAGAGAGATCTTCAAACGGAGTTTGTTCGTGGTTCTTGGATCTAAGGCGCGTGGGCGACTTTGCCGATCTGTTCATGTTTAATTTAAGCTTAAACGAGTGTGTTCACTCGAACGCAACTAGGTTTCTTGCTTTTAGAGGATATCCCATTTCAGTTTTCCGTCTCTCCCCGATGCCTTATCACCTTTAGGAAGTTATGGATCTGGGACAAGATATCTTATACCATTCTTCAAACAGTCCCTAAAGCTATTTCTAAAATCAGTTACCTTTGTTACGCAATGTGGTCAGCTAGTTTGATCCGCCCCTTTGGTTTTTGTATTAAGGATCGACTTTTGACTGCAGGTATTTTGTGGTACATGTAATTACAGAATGCATTGTTTGCGAAAAGATCTGTTATAACTTATGAGAATCCAGTTTTATGTACTTAAGCTGTTTAGACCATGTAAGACCATGTTAAGGCAGTTAAAGACAGAGGGGGGGGGAGGGGGAGGACCGGAAGGGGAAAAGTGCGAAAGGCAAAAGGAAAGGGAGCCTCACTCTTTCTCCCCAATTCGAGGGTCTCAACTGGGTGGTAGCTTCGACGGTTGACGGATAAATTTTAGAGCTTTTGACGGTTATTAAGTAGAAATTTAGTCCCAGAATTTAAGTATATACAGTGAAACCTCGATATAACGAAGGGCCTGGGGACTGGCAAAATTTGATCGCTATAAAACGGGGTTTCGTTATATCGAGGTTATTTTCCATTAGTAAAATCCAACTAGTGGTGATCAATGCTGCGTTCTGATTGGTTGAGCTACTACTAGGCTATATCTTATAGCCCACTAGTAGCGAAAAGCGCGGGCTTTTTGGAGGGCAAAAATGGATTAAAGTCTAGTTTTAACTAGCTAAAATTTTTTTATTTTCGATATTTTTTACCAACTAGTTGGATTTTACTAAAACAATTATTCCTCTCGCCCTCATGGCTTCGGCCTCATCGGCTATTGACTCAGATCCCATTGGGGCTCGAGGAATAATTATTAATTACTATTACAGGGGTAAAGAAAATCGTTCGTTATACGGAGGACTTCGTTATACAGAGGTTCGTTATATCGAAGTTTCATTGTATTTATTTCTGTATAAATCAATAGTAACTTTTGGGTCTTGGGGGTTTTCTTGGCCTGTCGCTTTTACGATTTGGAAATATTTTCATCTATAAACAAACTGTAAAGCCTTGTAAAGTCTACAGATTGTATTTTTGACAACATGGGAATTTTTTCAAATATAAGAAAGTTGTAAAGTCTTGTAATGTCTAGAGAGTGTGTTTTTCAGACATGCCAAACTGGCCAGCTCAGAGATGCTTCAGGAGTCCAAAGCTACAGACCTTAAAGATCGGTTGACGGTAAAATATAACTTTTTTGGACGATTGAAGGTTAACTTTTAGGCCGTTTGACGGCTGGCGCTAATAATCCCATTGAAACCCATATCTTTTTAAACAAACTTTTACTTTGTAGTAGAGTAAAAGTTTCGTTTATTTTATTATTTATCACTTGTTGTCATTTAATTTCACTTTTAAATCATTCTACTTGCCTGTAAATTTTATTCATTTTTTAGTCTTTCTTTTTAACTTATTGTACAGCGCATTTGATCATGTGATATGGAAAGTCGCTCTATATAAGTTTTAATTATTAATTAATTATTAACCCTCCAATTCTCCTCCCTTTTCCCTAAATTTCTCCCAATCCCCTACCCCTTTCGACGCCTGCTACTACGCAGACTACCAGTACACATAATTGTCACAGAATGTGTTTGTCAATTTAATGTGCTAGTCTCACTGTTAGTTCTCTTGCTGTCAACAACAGGTACCTAGATTTTAGATCAAAAATGAAATGTCGTTTTTAAGTGACTTTCCTGTAAAGTAGCCTTATTGGCTAATTGTGTTGTTCTGTATGTTTCCATCACCACTAACAACAAAACAGGATCAAAGTATTATTGAGAAATTGCGTTACCGCAGTCGTCAGGTCCTTGTGTTTTAGATTTCACGATGTGGCTTTTTTGTTATCCTTTCTTAACTATCCCAATTTTTAGTAAATTTGTACAGTTTTAAAAAATCTGATGCTCATAGGCTCTTGAGGCATGTTGACCCTCGAGTTATCAATTGTTAGTAAAATCGCCACCAACTCAGAACTCAGAATAACTTGCACTTTCTACTGATTTTTAACTTTCAAAGTCCAACTTCCCCAGCCAATACACTAAGCTATCACCTGCCCTATTTTCCGAAAATACGAGACTTTTTTGGCTAACTGTTCTGCGTCTGTTGCGTGTTCCATTAAGAGGCGCTACATACTACAGTTGCCAGGAAGACAGGAAACTACGTCATGAGGAATTTTTACAATCCCAACTGAAGAGTAAAAATTGTAATAAAAATGAAGCAGATTGTCTCCATTCATGGTTTAGGAATGAGAACTGATTTATAACAAGAGAGAATAATTTATCTACTACATAGTCAAGGGCCTTGGGACACTGATAAACGGCAGCAGAAAATTTTCGTGTTCGCAAAATTGCAAAATCACCTTTCCAGTTTTGAATTTGTCAATTAAAGGCTTCATAACATTGTATTCGGCATAACTGCTATAAGTCATTTAGTCAGAAACTAGGAGAAAGAAATGACTCCTATGTCAATACAGTAGGAACCTCCCGTGAGCGACCACCCGAAATACAAAGACTGAGTGGTCGCTTACAAGAATCGAACCACAGGGGGTCTCTTCCGAGAAGACTCAGTAGGCCTTTCCCTATTGTGCTCGGCAACTTTTGAGCAACTTTTTGCGGTTCTAGCAACCTCGAGCAAATTTTGAGCAAAATACAGGTTTCAAGCACATATCAAGCACGAAAAAGTCAAAGATTTCATAGAAAATTTCAATTTTTTTAATTTTTTTTATTTTTAAATTTATTTTAAATTTATTTTTATTTTTTTAAGTTGTTTTTTTTTTCTTGACCGATGTTAGTAATTATTGTGAAGGACGAAAAATAAAGCTTTTAATTAACGTTAATATAAAAATATCAAAAAATTTAGGTGGCAACTTTTGAAATTTAGGTAGCAACTTTTTGGCATTCCAGTGACCAACTTTCTAGCATTTTACGAGCACAATCGGGGAAGGCCAAGAGAAGAGGTCCATATTGCATGCAATATCTAAGTTACGCCTTGTGTAGTTCCATGTTGTCACTAAAGTTCTTCGTTTAGTCTTAGCAGCAAAGTGCACGCAGCGAACAAAGAGGTAGATCAGATCTAGAGAATGTGTCAAGTGGTCGCTAACAAGAGTTTAAAAACAATGGAAAGTCAGTAACCATCAGGCCCAAAAAGCGGTCGCGGTCACTTACAGGAGGTGGTCGTTCACTAGAGGTTCCAACTGTAACGCTTTGACTGGGAAAATTTTGGTGTTTTGGATTGGCAGTCGCTTATGGGAGGTGGTCGCTTGCGAGAGGTGGTCGCACATGGAGGGTCAATTGCATAACATTGACCCTGAAAAATGTTACTGTCTTTGTCTCCCTAACAGCTGCAGTGATCATTTTCCTCCATTTTTGTTAATGGTGACGTAAAATCCTCAAACTTGGGAGGTACATACTGCCCCTGAAAAATGCAGTCGAGCCACCTTAAATGAACTAAGTTCTATGCTTTGGCCAGAATACGGATTTCAGTCTTCCTTCTCTTTTAAACGCGTTATCGCTTCAGGAAATTCTTAAATGAAGAACAAGGTTTGTGACAGGATAACCGGAGACTTAAAATTATACTTAAATGCATGTACAAAACACATTCCTGAGACAACAGCTGAGTGGCCTCCGTCAGACCTATCTTCGCCCTTTGAATCGCCTGGAAACAAGAACAGTAGCAAAGATTCACCAGCCCTCCTCTCCTCTCAGTCTCTCTTCTCATTTCCTCCACGGTGTACTTTATGTAAACAACTCTTTTCTTCTTGTTCTGTTTTTGTTATGTTGCAAGAAGCATGTCCAGTAAAGATACTTGTTTCGTAGTCCCGTGTGAGAAAAAAACTATGTATAGGGTAATATCTCTATTGTGATCATTGCCCAGGGGCTGGGCGAGTACTCAAATAGTCTAGATCGAGAAAATAATAAATAACTGATCGAACTCTCGCGGCTTTTGCAAAGCCTAAATTTCATTCCTACTTTTGAGATACATTTTGAAAAAGCACCTTCAAACCTTTCAGATCATGACAGCTTTCAGCCTGCCCTGCAGGAGCCAGAGTTTTTGGGTAAATGGATAAATATCGAGGACGCATGCGCGCACGAGGGGAGAAAAGGAGGGGTGGAGTCCTCTATAAAACTCACCAAAAAAAACTAACTGACGCATGCCAGGCAGGCTAAACAGCTTTTATAGCAGTCATACAAACTGACTCGAGATCGATTTTCATTTTCTTCTCCAGTTTTATTTTTAAGCCATGATTACAAGCTGATTCTCTGAGATTGACGAGAGAAGTTTTATTACTTGGTGCAAACAGCACATGTCAGCTCTCGATGCAGAACATATGGAGGGCAGGGAAGTGAGCCACAACCCCCTTCCACGAAGTATAGCAAGCCACCATCCTTGTTCCCACTAGTCCCCGGAACATACTCTGGGTCTTTGTCAACGCAGACGAAGTCTTTTTGGTTCGGGTGGCTGTAATATGACGTCATCAGGTACCCATGGTACTCTTCGGTCCATCCAGAAGGACAGTCATTCCGTGCGGGCATCATCAGCATTGTACCACGTGACTTGACAAAGCAGACAACACAAGGCGTCTCGTGATTATGAAGATTTCGTCTGAAAGGATACCCACTGTAGGTATTGACCTCATATTCAGCACCGTACACATATCCTGAGTACTGATTGCCATCGTTATACCTGTCGTACTTTGGATTGTGTGGAAGACAAAGATAGTTTACTCCACCACCTTGGTGATTGTACCGCTCACCTCCCATTAAACCTGAGGATGACAAACTACAAGTTTACAAAGGTACATTACTCTCCTATAAAGTGAACGCACAACAAATTTCCTTTACTTAGTAACTGACAGTACGATAGAGGAAAGTATTGTTAAAACAAACTGGATTTACTGCACTCGAACTGTAACGTTAATAAATCTCTGAGATAAAAGGTAATTGCTAAAACTCTTCTCATCTGTTTGCAGTGACCACCACCTTGGTGATGGTGAGCGTTACCTCCCATCAAACCTGAGGATGATAAACTACATACTTTAACAGGCTTATAGGGGAACATCACTCCACTCTCAAATGACCTCGCCACAAATTTCCCCTTAGTCTTGGTGACTGTCAGCACCGAAGAACAAAATATCGTCATAACAAACTGCATATCACATGTGGGTCCAAGTTGTCCAAAACAAATTATTGACTGCATTTACTGCACTCGAACTGTCATAGTAATGAACCTCTATCAGATAAAACCTAATTATTATTGAAACTTCTCTTCAATTTTCGATCAATAAATAAATAAATGTTCAAGATGTCACAAACTTATCGGGCATTTGGAGTGAACGAGGGGAAGATTTGCCCCTTTTGTAAAAAGACTAGAAAGCAACAAATTATAGACATTATATTATCCAGTGGAACACTGTTTCTGCAAACTTAAAATGTCACAGTAATGGTCTCTGTCACTAACTTTAAGGGAAAAAAAGGGAAATAACTTAGCGTTGCTTTATTAAACCAGTACCTAAAACTCTGTGCTGTAGAGAATACACTGTTGATTTACATAAAGTGTCTGTGTTGACGAACCTTTGTAAACTACCTCAGCACCTCCTGGACAGGTGGTCCTTCCCCAGCGAACATATTTCACTCCAGACTTCCCAGCTCCTTCCTTTCCCTTTTCGCCTTTGGTTCCTTGAGGCCCTTTCAAGCCAGGACTTCCAGCAGAACCTCTCTCTCCTTTGGGACCGGGAGGGCCTGGAAAAGGTCTGTTAACGCCCGGCTTACCAGCATCTCCTTTGAGTGGTAAGAAGTGCAACGTTGAAATTTTTTTGGAAAATGTCAAGTACGGCTAATAGCTCGATCTCGATAGACACTTTTTTGCTCATTTTCTCGCTGTTAAAGAATCAAAGTTAATTAGAGTAGAATACCTTTTGCCCCAGATTTGCCAGGTGGACCTTCCTTACCAGGAGGCCCAGCTTTCCCAGGGGACCCAACACCAGGTACTCCGGGGTTTCCTGGTATTCCTGGTTTTCCAGGTAATCCATCGCGGCCGTCTCGTCCTGTAATGAAAGGAAATCCAAAGTTAAATTATTTACCACTCTCTCCTTTGGGACCAGGAGGGCCTGAAAACGTTCTGTTAACGCCCGGCTTACCTGCATCTCCTGTGAGAGGTCAGAAATACACGGTTGAAGGATTCTTCCAGAAAAAGTACCAAATCAGTTTATGTTCACTTTCTCGCTGTTAAAGAACGAAAAATTATCAAAGTTGAGTACCTTTTGCCCCAGATTTGCCAGGTGAACCGTCCTTACCAGGAGGCCCAGCTTTCCCAGGAGACCCAGCTTTCCCAGGAGACCCAACACCAGGCAATCCGGGGTTGCCTGGTAATCCTGGTGGACCTGTGGGACCATCCTTTCCATCGCGGCCGTCCCGCCCTGTAATGAATCAAAATTTGAAGTGAAGTTATTTACATGGATGGAATAACTAACGCAAGATAGTATTGAATCAAGTCTCAAGGAAATTATCATATCCCAGTTACCATTTTACGCATTAAGGCCCTCAAAGAAAAGACTAGAAAGAATCCCGATTTTTTACGTTACATGTGAATTACAATACCTCGAGCTATGTAGGAATAGCGCTTTTGAACCATCAATTTGCTGGCAAAAAAATCCGACTTGTTTATTAGCGCTCCGAGCCTGAAAGTAAAGAAGAAAGAAATATACCCTAACTTTAACTGAGTTGCTGGGTTTGCGGTTTTGTGGTTTTTAATCACTTCCGGTTTTACTTTTGATCTCTGCGGTTTTTCGAATTTCGTTTTTTTAGCGGTTATTGTTTTTGCGTTTTATGTGAAGTTCTGTTTTGCGTCTTTATAAAACTTCGTGTCGCAGTTGCTCCATTCTAAACTGAAAGGTAGAACTTCTACAAAACTGTTACAAAGTTTCAAATTGGTCACAAAAAAGCCTTTTTTTGCTGATTTTTAGGCGACGTTTTCGCGGTTACTATCAACACGCCCGATGTCCATCCTGGGGCATACATAGTGTTTTTCTGGTATAAATTTTGTTGTTACGACTTTTACTAACAAGAGCTCCTTGCCAAAAAAAAGTTTACTTTCATTAACGTGCATTTCTGGCAGGATTTTAATTCTAGTAGCTTAGTAGCACCTCAAGAGCTTGCCATCGCAAGCTATGACGATCATACGCACAGAGCAATTTTTCATTAGTAATTGGAGTATGAGCGGTCATGAAAGGCTCACTGTTAACATCATTTCGACAGAAAACTTTGGGGAACTAGCTTTTAAGTTTTTTTTTTTCTTCCCTAGCTTCTATTTCACTACAATACTGATCCATTCATTCTAGAGTCTATTTTGCCAAAAAGACACACTGACCCTTCACGCGCACGTCTAACAACAGCAAAATAGCCATACCATTAAGAACTCATCCTCCGATTGTCCGAGCTATTCTTTAATAACAGAAACTGACTGAGATATCATACAGAGATTAGGGAGCGTTTTTAAACTTATGATTATAATCTGATTTCGTTTAACTCGCCTTTCTTCCACAGCCTTCAATCGCTTTTCAATGTCTGATTTCTGACCGGGAGTTGTGTTTGAAATTGCCCTCTTTGCTCTAGTGTCCAATGCAGAAGACACCGTTGCAGAGATGTTAGCAGTAGAGGTTTGTTTGCCTTCTCGACGCAGTTCCTCCAAAGTGTGGTTGAACGCAGAAATACGTCGATCCATCTGAAGGATGACAACCACCAAAGCAGCGCACGTCGCAGCTAACACAACGCACACAAGCAAGTGTGGGGACACTAGGTCAGACAAGCATTTCCTTTTGGGTTTCTTCTCAGATTTACCGTGATTCATCTCAAGACTTCCAAAAATTAAATCACCGTTTTCTCACGATAGGTAATTATTCTGGTTGAGGAAACGAGAACTGTTCTATAATTAATTTGTCTACCACGATATCAAGAGCCTTGGGACACTGATAATGACAAGCAGAAAATTTTCGTGTTCGCAAAATTGCAAATTACCTTTCCTGTTTTACATTTTGTCCTTTGAAGGCTTCATAATAACGCTGTCAACATCGTCGACCTATTTTAATTCTTAACGCTTAGCCAAACTCGAGGTCGGGAAAAGAATAAAGTGTGCATTTTAGCAAATTTCAATTAACTAGCGTACGAGTTAGAATTAAGCACATCAAGATCCTCTGTCTTATAGGAAGAACTGTGCTATTGACTATTTCACACTTTCGTTTGCATACATTTAGACATCAAACAAATTTCATGACATTTGTTTACTAATTTAATCTTTATAACATTGGGTCCTGAATAAATTTCGGCATCCACTCGACTGGAACAATAAACGCAATAATCAAGCAGGGAAAGGAGAAACCTAGTGAAAAAATACGACACAAAGTGACTGCTACAATACAAATAAGATCATCAGAAATGTAAATAGTAGTCATTAATTAAATACGATTGTTTGAAAATGAAGGTTGCCTTCTTCGTTCTCCATATATAAATGAATAGGATAAAATTAAACGAACCAGAATTTATTCGCACATTACTTCGCCGTAAGTAGCCATCAAATCGTGCAAGCACATTATGAAGGTATGGAAGCAGTTAGTAGTTGTAACTTGTTACAATATAGTTTGCCATTTGGCACAGTTCTTTAACACTGCCAACTGATATAAGAGAGATCTTCAAACGGAGTTTGTTAGTAGTTCTTGGATCTGGGGCGCGGGGATGACTTTGCCGATCTGTTCATGTTTAATTTAAGCTTAAACGAGTGTGTTCACTCTAACACAACTAGGTTCCTTGCTTTTAGAGGATATCCCATTTCAGGTTTCCGTCTCTCCCCGGTGCCTTATCACCTTTAGGAAGTTATGGATCTGGGACAAGATATCTTATTAGAGTTACAGCGTTTGCGTTTAGGGAAAGATAGAGAAGTCAGTCTCAGACACATGTACAAAAACATTCCCTTCTTGGTGTACCCCTCGGACGGATCTTCACTGATCCACCAGCCTTCCTCTCTTAGGTTCATTTTTCTCCCCGCCAACTTTATTTGTCTCCCTTTGTCGTACCCAGCATCCTGCGTCAAAATAGCCCTGATATAAATATAAATAAAAAGTGGATGAAGGCCCTAACATTCTGCCGCTGCCGACAGGAACTGTAACAGCGTGTGCGTTACAGGTGCATTGTACTTAATACTTTTGAAGATGATTATTAAAAAAAGTCTGACGAAAGAATTGAGATTTGATCGTGTAATTACTTTTCTGATTCACTTCCATACTTAAGTTAGGCTATCTGTCTGTCGTTCTGTCTGTCGGTCAGGCAGTCACTCAGGCAGTCAACAGTCTGTCTGTCTGTCTGTCTGTCTGGAATTAAAGAAACTTGTCTCCGTGCTGTAATAAAGTGTGTGATTGTCTGTTTTTCTATCTGTCTGCGATGTAGACTACTGTGACGTTGTTTGGGTCAATTTAGATCAGGCTCTTGCCACTAAAATCGTGCTGCACGCATAACAATCTTACGGGTAACAATGTGCGTTCAGCGGAAATAAGGAAACAAATTATTAAAACTGGACGTGATTACAGTGGGTCTGTTTTCAAGAGCAATCTCTATGATCACGATGCGCCTTGTGCTGTGTACTTTGTCAAGTCACGTGACTCAAGGGTGATGATCCCAGCACAGAATGACTGTCCATCTTGATGGACCGAGGAGTATTATGGGTACCTGATGACTGCATATTACTATCATGCGACCCAAGAGGATTACGTCTGTGATGACAAAGACCAAGAGTATGTTCTTGACACTGAGCAATTAGGACCAGAATGGCGCCTCGCTGTACCACGTGGAAGGGAATTGTGGCTCTCTTTCATGTCTTCCCTGTGTTCAGCATCGAGAGCTGACATGCGCTGTTTGCACCAGGTGAGAATGAGCTTTCCAGTAGGCTAGCGACATTCAAAAAAACTCTACAGACTGATATTAAGCATCAAACGTATCATGTGAGAAATTATTTTTGTTGAAGGCCGGACTCTGTGCTGTAACGTTTGTTTTAGGTTTTTAATTGGTTTTTTTGCACAGAAACTAACAAAAGCACAAAAATTTTAAATCAAAGATAGCAAATTTTTTGCTGTTCTTCTTTTTGAAAAAAAAGGAGACTTTTTTGGTCCCTAAACGAGAACATTATTTACCGCAGTGGAACCTTTCCCTATAGACACCTTCGTGAGTGCCCCTTACGGATTTCCAAATTTAAAGAATCCCCACCACATATGCCGTACAAACAGTCGTATTAGTCACAAAGATAACAAAATTCATACAATCTCTTTTTCTATAATAAAGGCACCACTCTAATAAGGATAGTTCTAATGGTCTCAAAGATATCATTTTTCAAACAGTCCCTTAAGCTATTTCTAAAAACAGTCACCTTTGTTACGCAAGGTGGTCAGCTAGTTTGATCCGCCCCTTTGGTTTTCGTATTAAGGATCGACTTTTGACTGCAGGTATTTTGTGGTACATGTAATTACAGAATGCATTGTTTGCGAAAAGATCTGTTATAACTTATGAGAATCCAGTTTTATGTACTCAAGCTGTTTAGGCCATGTAAGACCATGTTAAGGCAGTTAAAGACAGCGGGGGGGGGGGGGGGGGGAGGACCGGAAGGGTAAAAGTGCGAAAGGGAAAAGGGAAGGGAGCCTCACTCTTTCTCCCCAATTCGAGGGTCTCAACGGGGTGGTAGCTTCGACGGTTGACGGTTAAATTTTAGAGCTTTCGATGGATATTAAGTGGAAATTAGAATTTATGTATATACAGTGGAACCTCGATATAAGGAAGGGCCAGGGGACTGGCAAAATTTGATCGCTATAAAACGGGTTTCTTTATGCCGAGGTTATTTTCCATTAGTAAAATCCAACCTAGGGGTCTATTATCAATGCTGCGTTCTGATTGGTTGAGCTACTACTAGGCTATATGTTATAACCCACTAGTAGCGAAAAGCGCGGGCTTTTTGGCCGCAAAAAAGGATTAAAGTGTAGTTTTAACTAGCTAATTTTTTTTATTCTCGATATTTTTTACCAACCAGTTGGATTTTACTAAAACAATTATTCCTCTCGCCCTCATGGCTTCGACCTCATCGGCTATTGACTCAGATCCCATTGGGGCTCGAGGAATAATTATTAATTACTATTACAGGGGTAAAGAAAATCGTTCGTTATACGGAGGACTTTGTTATACAGAGGTTCGTTATATCGAGGTTTCACTGTATTTATTTCTGTATAAATCAATAGTAACTTTTGGGTCTTGGAGGTTTTCTTGGCCTTTCGCTTTTACGATTTGGAAATATTTTCAACTATAAGCAAACTGTAAAGTCTTGTAATGTCTATCTACAGAGTGTGTTTTTGACAACATGGGAATTTTTTCAGATATATAAGAACGTTGTAAAGTCTTGTAATGTCTAGAGAGTGTGTTTTTCAGACATGCAAAACTGGCCAGCTCAGAGATTCTTCAGGAGTCCAAAGCTACAGACCTTAAAGATCGGTTGATGGTAGAATATAACTTTTTTTGACGGTTGAAGTTTAACTTTTGGGCCGTTTGACTGCTGACGCTAATAATCCCATTGGGACCCTCCAATTCCCCTCCCTTTTCCCTTAAATTCCTCCCAATCCACTACCCCTTTCGACGCCTGCTACTACGCAGACTACCAGTACACATAATTGTCACAGAATGTGTCTGTCAATTTAATGAGCTAGTCTCACTGTTAGTTCTTACTGTCAACAACAGGTACCTAGATTCTAGATCAAAAATGAAATGTCGTTTTCAAGCCGGGGGGTGGGGGGGGGGGGGGGGGTACTCCCATATATGGGCCAGTATGTGCCGCCGTAAAGGGTATGGTTTTCAAGCAGTTTACTCTAGGATAGGGTATATAAATCAGAGCGTTTGGGTCTAGAATAGGGTATCATTCTTCAGGAAACTGATCAGTTGGTTGAAGATTTTATCTAGACAAGGGAAACAGCTACTCTAGGATTGGGGCGATTTGGGGAGTTTACTCTACTGTAGGGTAGCAAAATTCAGCTGAAATAGCTCTGGTATAGGCTGGGGGTTCCAGGGTCCCAGCTGCACATCCCCACCCAGAAATTCCCAAAGTACCCCCCCCCCCCGGGGTTTTAAGCGACTTCAAATTAAGTAGCCTTATTGGGTAATTGTGTTGTTCTGTATATTTCCATCACCACTAACAACAAAACTATCCTAATTTTTAGTACATTTCTACAGTTTTTTAAAAAATCTGATGCTCATGGGCTCTTGAGGCATGTTGACCTCAATTGTTAGTAAAATCGCTACCAACTCAGAACTCTGAATAACTTGTACTTCCTACTGATTAACTTTCAAAGTCCAGATTCCCCAGCCAATACACTAAGCTATAACCTGCCAGGAGCCGAGTAATCGACTCCTGCACCTGCCCTATTTTCCGAAAATACAAGACGTTTTTGGCTGTTCTGTTCTGTTCTCCATGAAGAGGCGCTACATACCACATCCGGCCAGTAAGACTGTCCTATACAGGGAACTACGTCCTGAGGAATTTCCGCAATCCCAACTGAGGAGCAAAAATGGTAATAAAAATGAAGCAGATTGTCTCCATTCATGGTTTAGGAATGAGAACTGATCTATAACAAGAGAGAATAATTTATTTACCACATAGTCAAGGGCCTTGGGACACTGATAAACGGCAGCAGAAAATTTTCGTGTTCCCAAAATTGCAAAATCACCTTCCCAGTTTTGAATTTGTCCATTAAAGGCTTCATAACAACGTATTCGGCATAACTGCTATAAGTCATTTAGTCAGAAACTAGGAGAAGGAAATGACTCCTATGTCAATACAGTAGGAACATCCCGTAAACGACCACCCAAAATACAAAGACTGAGTGGTCGCTCACAAGAATCGAACCAGAGGGGGGTCTCTTCCGAGAAGAGTAGGCCTTTCCTGACTGTGCTCGGCAACTTTTGAGCAACTTTTTGTGGTTCTAGCAACCTCGAGCAAATTTTGAGCAAAATATAGGTTTAAAGCACATATCAAGTACAAAAAAGTCATCGATTTCATAGAAAACTTCAATGTTTAATTTTTTTTTTTTTTTTTTTTAAAGAAATTTAGGTGACAACTTTTGAATTTTAGGTGGCCACTTTTGGATTTTTGGCAATTTTCTAGCAACTTTTGGCATTCCAGTGACCAATTTTCTAGAATTTAACGAGCACAATAGGGAAAGGCCTAGAGAAGGGGTCCAAATACATCTACTTGATGGAAGATACTAATTGCATGCAATATCTAAGTTACGCCTTGTGTAGTTCCATGTTGTCACTAAAGTTCTTCGTATAGCAGCAAACAAAGAGATCAGAGAATGCGTCAAGTGGTCGCTAACAAGAGGTTAAAAACAATGAAAAATCATTAACCATCAGGCCCAAAAAGTGGTCGCTGTCACGGTCACTTACAGGAGGTGGTCGTTCACTGGGGGTTCCAACTGTAACGCTTTGACTGGGAAAATTTTGGTGTTTTGGATTGGCGGTCGCTTATGGGAGGTGGTCGCTGACGAGAGGTGGTCGCACATGGAGGGTCAACTGTATAACATTGGCCCTGAAAAAAAAATCTTATCTTTGTCCGACAAATAACAGGCCAGAGCCCCGATTTTAAGTACTAGGCGACTTTGAAAGACGCGTGCTTCACATATTTGTGGCGGATTAGAATGCCGGCTTGGTCAGAGGCCCTTTGTTTAAAACATGGCGGGATACTCGCAGCTTAAGGCAAGCATGTGCCTTGTAGCTGTCAACATAATGCTTTTTAATTACATTCTGTCATAATTAACAAAACCCGATCCATGTTTGATTGAAAGTAATTGTACAAATCTGGTACCAGACAAACCGCTTTTAAAAAACAAAACAACAAAACTAGTTTATGGTTATTTCTCATTAATTTCACCTATCAAAACAAATATTTACTTTTATCAGTTTTCCCGTTTCTTTCAAAACATCCTTCATTTCCGGGCGTTTCACTGTAGTCAATGAAAGACACGTTTTATCGGTCTTCTTTTACGCGAGAATATCAAAATTTCCACCTTTCAAAACGCGATGAACCAAAGCTCGCGGGGTACCAAAGCGCCAAAGGCGCACGATGCAGTCCTGGTGTTGTGTGAGCACCCGTTAAGAATAGTGAACGGCAAAACTATCAAGTTTTGGTACAGCGAGAGGCAGCTAGTTTCTGTACCCAAAGGTTAGTGCATGGACAGGCTATCGAGAGAAAATAAAAGGGATGCTTGCCCAATGGATAGTAGGCCTAACTACGCAAATAAATGTCTCATTGCATCCTTGTCTGCGAGGTTAGTACTAAATTTACTCTCTAGAATACATTACACAACTCAATCAGCAACACTTTGCAAGTAGAATTGGCGATCAGTGTGGGCAATTTATATTTCTAAGGGACGTCCGTCGCAGAAAGGCTTAACGCGCGGGGGTTTTGAGTCAATGACTGACATAAGAATTTCCTCACAATCGACTAAGTTAGAGTGCGATAATGTGTGCGTGAACTTTGCATACAACTGGCAATAAGCTGAAGAAACCGGAAGCTGAACACCATGAATAAGTTACTAAATTACATCGCTCAGGTTTTTTTTCTTTTTTTTCAAGTACCGGAGGGGTTTTTTGTGCATTCTGTTGCGCAGTTTGGCAGTGATATACCGAGCATCAGACAGGTAACGCGCCGAAGCCAAAATTTCACTCTTCTTCTACCAAACAGTTTTCCTGCAATGGTCTTAGACTGGTCCCGTTGCCAAAACCTTGCACGAGCAAGATACGGTAATCGAGAGTCGAAAATCGAGAATCGATATTGTACTCGGAACAAGAAAAGGTCGCCGTCCAAGGAACAACTGATGCAATGCAAGAGCTTCAAGCTGCTGAGAATCGCCAATTCTGGATTACAAGCAGTGAAGGAACTCCTGAGAAGCGTCCAAATTATGAAGGAACTTTGGAGGCCAGTCAGCCACGGTGATTGTCGCACCACGCATAAAGTAGAATAAATTTGTTAGCCTGGTCTTGTCTTTGCCACAAATCAAGTAAAACTATAAAGAAGGTACCACTATGAACTCTGGAAAATGAAAATTCAATAATACTATGGTTGACGACTGACAGTTTAAAAGAGAGACTATCTTCACCTCAGAATCTTGGGCGCGCCGCCTGTAAGCTCTGAGGGAGAGGGAAGCCCCATAATTTGGCCTATTTCAAAAAAAATGACACTACAAAAATAACCTACAATTATGATTTCAAAAGGGAGACTACCATCACCTCAGAAACTTGGGCGCGCCGCCTGTAAGTTCTGAGGGAGAGGGTAGCCCCATAATTTGGCCTATTTCAGAAACAAATGACAATACAAAAATAACCTACAATAATAATTTGGATAAATGATCAACATTTTAAAAGAGAGACTACCTTCACCTCAGAATCTTGGGCGCGCCGCCTGTAAGCTCTGAGGGAGAGGGTAGCCCCATAATTAATTTGGCCTATTTCAAAAATAAATGACACTACAAAAATCACCTACAATAATAATTTGGATAAATGACCGACATTTTAAAAGAGGGACTACCATCACCTCAGAATCTTGGGCGCGCCGCCTGTAAGCTCTGAGGGAGAGGGTAGCCTCATAATTTGGCCTATTTCGAAACAAATGACAGTACAAAGATGACCTACGATAATAATTTGGATAATAACCGACATTTCAAAAGAAAGACTACCATCACCTCAGAATCTTGGGCGCGCCGCCTGTAAGCTCTGAGGGAGAGGGTAGCCCCATAATTTGGCCTATTTCGAAACAAATGACAGTACAAAGATGACCTACAATAATAATTTGGATAATGACCGACATTTCAAAAGAGAGACTACCATCACCTCAGAATCTTGGGCGCGCCGCCTGTAAGCTCTGAGGGAGAGGGTAGCCCCATAATTTGGCCTATTTCGAAACAAATGACAGTACAAAGATGACCTACAATAATAATTTGGATAATGACCGACATTTCAAAAGAAAGACTACCATCACCTCAGAATCTTGGGCGCGCCGCCTGTAAGCTCTGAGGGAGAGGGAAGCCCCATAATTTGGCCTATTTCAGAAACAAATGACAATTCAAAAATAACCTACAATAATAATTTGGATAAATGATCAACATTTCAAAAGAGAGACTACCATCACCTCAGAATCTTGGGCGCGCCGCCTGTGAGCTCTGAGGGAGAGGGAAGCCCCATAATTTGGCCTATTTCAGAAACAAATGACAATACAAAAATAACCTACAATAATAATTTGGATAAATGATCAACATTTCAAAAGAGAGACTACCATCACCTCAGAATCTTGGGCGCGCCGCCTGTGAGCTCTGAGGGAGAGGGAAGCTCCATAATTTGGCCTATTTCAGGAACAAATGACACTACAAAAATCACCTACAAAAATTATTTGGATTATGATCGACATTTCAAAAGAGAGACTACCTTCACCTCAGAATCTTGGGCGCGCCGCCTGTAAGCTCTGAGGGAGAGGGTAGCCCTATAATTTGGCCTATTAAGTAAAAAACAAGTAATAATACAAAATAACATAATATAAAAATAACCTGTAATAATAATTTTTGGATTATGTTTGACATTTCAAGGAGGCTAAAATGACTGATATAGAAACCATACAGTATCTGTGACGTTGATTATACAGATCGCCCAAGCGAACACGAAGATGTTGAAGTGGAAGCTAGAATATCTGGAGTAATCCAGCGTCTTGGGCTCCTACCAGCGAATAAGATTTTGGCGGGATTTCGACAGTGCTTGGCGGGCTTTTTGGAGAGTGATTTGTCACTGGAGGCACATCGACGCTTACATCGTCTTAAGCCAGAGAAAAAAGACTTGAATCCTTCGCCGTTTGATAAAAAAGGTCGTCCATTGAATCAGATAATCGGTCTTGCTGTTCCTCAAGGAGATGTGAAGTAGAGCTCGAGCTCTCGCATTCGTTTACACTGGTGACTATAAAATGTGCATTGTTGACGGCTTTTCTCAAACGTTCAAATAGAGAAGATTTAAAAATTTCTTTGGTCAGGGTCTTTTCCACGCAGAGTTCCTTCCAAACCGGAGAAAGATGTGCCAGCAGAGAGTGTATTCCTACTTGTGGCTCCACAGTAAAAACTTGATACGCCGACTCGCCGTTTTCGCTTCGAAGGTCACCAATGTTGACACGGCATACTACTCTTGAAAGAAGTTAAATAAGCCATCCCAGAACTATTTTCTTAAAAGAAAGCACTTGAAAACGCACTGAAAGCGTATCAAGCCTGTTTGAATCCAAATGCGGCGAGAAAACTGTAGTTATCAATTGCGAAGCCAGCCGCGAAGATCGACTTCGACCGTGAAATGAATTTATAATCCCAAATAGTCTGATCAAATTTCGCGTTTCTTTGAGATGTCTGGTTCATTTAATCAGAAGTACAAAGTTCCTTGACAGGTAATGTGTCCGGCGCTCTCCAAAGGTGTCTGGAGGAATGCTTAAAACTAATTACGAAAGTAACGCTTGTCTGTTATTGGAAACCGATCTGCGGTGGTTGCTGTGGAGATTAGGCCTCCTCCTGCGCGCACTAAAATCGGGGCTCTGGCCTGTTATGGGGTGACCTAACAGCTGTAGTGATTATTTTCCTGCATTTTTGTTAATGGTGACGTAGAATCCTCAAACTTGGGAGGTACATACTGCCCCTGAAAACTGCAGTCGAGCCACCTTAAATGAACTATAAGTTCTATGCTTTGGCCGGTATACGGACTTCAGTCTTCCTTCTCTTTTGAACGCGTTATCGCTTGAAGAAATTCTTGAATGAAGAACAAGGTTTGTGACAGGATAACCGGAGACTTAAACTTATACTTAAACACATGTACAAAACACATTCCTGAGACAACAGCTGAGTGGCCTCTGTCGGACCTATCTTCGCCCTTTGAATCGCCTGGAAACAAGAACAGTAACAAAGATTCATCAGCTCTCCTCTCCTCTTCTCTCTTCTCATTTCCTCCACGGTGTACTTTAGGCAAACAACTTTTTTTCTTATTCTGTTTTTGCTATGTTACAAGAAGCATGTCCACTAAAGATACTTGTTTTGTAGTCACGTGTAAGAACAAAGCTATATGTGGGGTAATTTCTCTATTGTGCATATTATTTTCTATCAGTGGCATGGCACGATCATTGTCCAGGGCCTGGGCGAGTACTCAAATAGTCTAGATCGAGAAAATAAAAAATAACTGATGGAAATTTCTCAGCTTTTGCAAAGCCTAAATTTCATTTCTACCTTTGAGATACATTTTGAAAAATTACCTTCAAACCTTTCAGATCATGACAGCTTTCAGCCTACGCAGCAGATGTCAGAGTTTTTGAGCCAGAGGAGATCAGAAATATTAAGGAAGCATGCGCGCACGAGGGAAGAAAAGGAGGGGTGGAGTCCTCTGTAAAACCAACCAAAAACCCCTAACTGACGCCTGCCAGACAGCCTAGACAGCTTTTATAGTAGTGATACAAACTAACTCAAGATCGATCATTTTCTTCTCCAGTTTTATTTTTTAATTTAAGCCATGATTACAAGCTGATCCTCTGAGATTGACGAGAGATGTTTTATTACTTGGTTCAAACAGCGCATGTCAGCTCTCGATGCAGAACATATGGAGGACACGGAAGTGAGCCACAGCCCCCTTCCACGAAGTATAGCAAGGCACCATCCTTGTTCCCATTAGTCCCCGCAACATACTCTGGGTCTTTGTCAACGCAGACGAAGTCTTTTTGGTTCCCGTGGTTGTAATATGCGGTCATCAGGTACCCATGATACTCCTGGGTCCATCCAGATGGACAGTCATTCCGTGCAGGCATCATCAGCAATGAAACACGTGATTTGACATAGCAGACAACGCAAGGCGCCTCATGGTCATGGAGATTTCGTCTGAAAGGATACCCACTGTAGGAACCAACCTCATATTCAGCACCGTACACATATCCTGAGAGCTGATTGCCGTCGTTATACCTGTCGTACTTTGGATTGTGTGGAAGAAAAGATAGTTTACTCCACCACCTTGGTGATTGTACCCTTCACCTCCCATTAAACCTGAGGATAACAAACTACAAGTTTACAAAGGTGCATCACTCTCCTATAAAGTGTACGCACAACAAATTTCACTTTCTTAGTGACTGACAGCACAATAGAGCAAACTGTTGTTACGACAAACTGGATTTATTGCACTCGAACTGTAACGTTAATAAATCTCTGAGATAAAAGGTAATTGCTAAAACTCTTATCATCTGTTTGCAGTGACCACCACCTTGGTGATGGTGAGCGTTACCTCCCATCAAACCTGAGGATGTTAAACTACATACTTTAACAGTCTTATAGGGAAACATCACTCCACCCTCAAATGACCTCACCACAAATTTCCCCTTAGTCTTGGTGACTGTCAGCACCGAAGAACAAAATATCGTCATAACAAACTGCATATCACATGTGGGTCCAAGTTGTCCAAAACAAATTATTGACTGCATTTACTGCACTCGAACTTTCACACTAATAAACCTCTATCAGATAAAAGGTAATTATTATTGAAACTTCTCTTCAATTTGCGATCAATAAATAAATAAATGTTCAAGATGTCACAAACTTATCGGGCATTTGGAGTGAAAGAGGGGAAGATTTGCACCTTTATAAAAAAGACTAGAAAGTAACAAATTATAGACATTTTATTATCTCAGCTGTAAAAGGTCCAGTTTTTCCAGTGAAATGCTGTTTCTGCAAACTTAAAATGTCACAGTAATGGTCTCTGTCACTAACTTTAAGGGAAAAAAAAGGAAATAACTTAGCACTGCTTTATTACACCAGTGTTGATTTACATAAAGTGTCTGTGTTGACGAACCTTTGTAAACTAGCTCAGCTCCTCTTGGACAAGTGGTCCTTCCCCAGCGAACATATTTCACTCCAGACTTCCCAGCTCCTTCCTTTCCCTTTTCGCCTTTGGTTCCTTGAGGCCCTTTCAAGCCAGGACTTCCAGCAGAACCTCTCTCTCCTTTAGGACCAGGAGGGCCTGGAAAAGGTCTGTTAACGCCCGGCTTACCAGCATCTCCTTTGAGTGGTAAGAAGTGCAACGTTGAAATTTTTTTGGAAAATGTCAAGTAAAGCAAATATAGCTCGATCTCGATAGACACTATGAAGACAACATTTCTTTTTTGCTCATTTTCTCTCTGTTAAAGAAGCAAAGTTAATTAGAGTAGAATACCTTTTGCCCCAGATTTGCCAGGTGGACCTTCCTTACCAGGAGGCCCAGCTTTCCCAGGAGACCCAACACCAGGTACTCCGGGGTTTCCTGGTATTCCTGGTTTTCCAGGTAATCCATCGCGGCCGTCACGTCCTGTAATGAAAGAAAATCCAAAGTTAATTTATTTACCACTCTCTCCTTTGGGACCAGGAGGGCCTGAAAACGTCCTGTTAACGCCCGGCTTACCAGCATCTCCTGTGAGAGGACAGAAATACACGGTTGAAGGATTCTTCCAGAAAAAGTACCAAATCAGTTTGTGCTCAGTTTCTCGCTGTTAAAGAAGGAAAAATTATCAAAGTTGAGTACCTTTTGCCCCAGATTTTCCAGGTGGACCGTCCTTACCAGGACGCCCAGCTTTCCCAGGAGACCCAACACCAGGCAATCCGGGGCTGCCTGGTAATCCTGGTGGACCTGTGGGACCATCCTTTCCATCGCGGCCGTCCCGCCCTGTAATGAATCAAAATTTGAAGTGAAGTTATTTACATGCGTGGAATAACTAAAGCAAGATAGTATTGAATCAAGTCTCAAGGAAATGATCATATCCCAGTTACCATTTTACGCTTTAAGGCCCTCAAAGAAAAGACTAGAAAGAATCCCGATTTTTTACGTTACATGTGAATTACAATACCTCGAGTTATGTAGGAATAGCGCTTTTGAACCATCAATTTGCTGGCAAAAAAATCCGACCGGTTTGTTAGCGCTCCGAGCCTGAAAGCAAAGAAGAAAGAAATATGACCTAACTTTCACTGAGTTGCTACAGCTGTACTTGGCTTTAATATGGCCTCCTAGCTTAGTAGCACCTCAAGAGCTTGCAGTCGCAAGCTATGACGATTCTACGCACAGAGCAATTTTTCATTACTAATTGGCCGGTATGGGCGGTCATAAAAGGCTAACTGTTAACATCATTTCGACAGAAAACTTTGGGGAAGCAGCGTTTTAGTTTAATTTTTTTTCTTCCCTAGCTTGTATTTCACCTTCGTCTTTATAAATTCACTACAATACTTATTGACTACATCCATTCATTCTCGAGTCTATTTTGCCAAAAATTAAGACACACTGACCTTCACGCACAAGTCTAACAACAGCAAAATAGCCATACCATTAAGAACCCATCCTCATGTCCGAGCTATTCTTTAATAACAGAAACTGACTGAAATCTAATACTGAGGTTAGGGAGCGTCTTTAAACTTATGATTATAATCTGATTTCATTTACAAATGTAACTCGCCTTTCTTCCACAGCCTTCAATCGCTTTTCAATGTCTGATTTCTGACCGGGAGTTGTGTTTGAAATTGCCCTCTTTGCTCTAGTGCCCAATGCAGAAGACACCGTTGCAGAGATGTTAGCAGTAGAGGCTTGTTTGCCTTCTCGACGCAGTTCCTCCAACGTAGAAATACGACGATCCATCTGAAGAATGACAACCACCAAAGCAGCGCACGTCGCAGCTAACACAACGCTCACAAGCAAGTGTGGGGACACTAGGTCAGACAAGCATTTCCCTTTAGGTTTCTTCTCAGATCGACCGTGATTCATCTCAAGACTTCCAAATTAAATCACCGTTTTCGCACGATAGGTAATTCTTCTGGTTGAGGGAACGAGGACTGTTCTGTAATTAATTTATCTACTACGATATCAAGAGCCTTGGGACACCGATAATTACTAGCAGAAAATTTTCGTGTTCGCAAAATTGCAAATTACCTTCCCTGTTTTACATTTTGTCCTTTGAAGGCTTCATAATAACGCTGTCAACGTCGACCTATTTTAATTCTTAACGCTTAGCCAAACTCGAGGTCGGGAAAGGAATAAAGTGTGCATTTTAGCAAATTTCAATTAACTAGCGTACGAGTTAGAATTAAAAACATCAAGACCCTCTGTCTTATAGGAAGTACTGTGTTATTGACGATTTCACCCCTTTCGTTTGCATACATTTAGACATCAAACAAATTTCATGACATTTGTTTGCCAATTTAATCTTTATAACATTGGGTCCTGAATAAATTTCGGTATCCACTCGACTGGAACAATTAATACAATAATCAAGCAGGGAAAGGAGAAACCTAGTGAAAAAATGCCGACACAAAGTGACTGCTGCACTACAAATAAGATCATCAGAAATGTAACTACATCAATTAAATACGATTTTTTTAAAAATGAAGGTCGCCTTCTTCGTTCTCTATATATAAATGACTACCAGGATAAAATTAAACGAACCAGAAATTATTCGCACGTTACTTCGCCGTATAAGTAGCCATCAAATCCTGCAAGCGCACTATGAAGGTATGTAAGCAGTTAGTAGTTGTAACTTGTTACAATGTACAACTGTAGTTACATTTGGCACAGCACTTTAACACTGCCAACTGAAATAAGAGAGGTCTTCAAACGGAGTTTGTTCGTAGTTCTTGGATCTGGGGCGCGGGGGTGACTTTGCCGATCTGTCCATGTTTAAGCTTAAACGAGTGTATTCACTCAAACACAACTAGGTTCCTTGCTTTTAGAGGATATCCCATTTCAGTTTTCCATCTCTTCCCGATGCATTATCACCTTTAGGAAGTTATGGATCTGGGACAAGGTATCTCACTAGAGTTACAGCGTGTGCGTCTAGGGAAAGATAGAGAAGTCAGTCTCAGACGCAAGTACAAAAACATTCCCTTGGTGGACCCCCTCGGACGGATCTTCACTGATCTACAAGCCTTCCTCTCTTAGGATCATTTTTCTCCTCGCCACTTTTGTTTTTCTCCCTTTGTCGTACCCAGCATCCTGTGTCAAAATAGCCCTGATATAAAATATAAATAAAAATTGGATGAAGGCCCTAACATTCTGCCTCTGCCGACAGTAACTGTAACAGCGTGTGCGTTACAGGTACATTATACTTAATACTTCTGAAGATGACTATTAAAAAAGTCTGACGAAAGAATTGAGATTTGATCGTGTAATTACTTTTCTGATTCACCTCCATACTTAAGTTAGTCTGTCTGTCTGTCTGTCGGTCAGACAGTCACTCAGGCAGTCAGTCAGTCAGTCTGTCTGTCTGTCTGTCTGGAATTAAAGAAACTTGGCTCCGTGCTGAAATAAAGCGTGTGATTGTCTGTTTTTCTATCTGTCTGCGATGTCGACTACTGTGACGTTGTTTGGGTCAATTTAGATCAGGCTCTTGCCACTAAAATCCAGAAATTGCAAAATCGTGCTGCACGCATAACAATCTTACAGGTTACAATTTGCATTCAGCGGAATTAAGGAAACAAATTATCAAAACTGGACGTGATTACAGTGGGTCTGTTTTCAAGAGCAATCTCTATGATCACGATGCGCCTTGTGCTGTGTGCTTTGTCATGTCACGTGGCTCAACGCTGATGATCCCAGCACAGAATGACTGTCCATCTGGATGGACCGAGGAGTATTATGGGTACCTGATGACTGCATATTACTATCATGCGAACCAAAAGGATTACCTCTGTGTTGACAAAGACCAAGAGTATATTCATGACACTGAGTAATTCGGACCAGAATGGCGCCTTGCTGTACCACGTGGAAGGGAATTGTGGCTCTCTTCCATGTCTTCCCTATGTTCAGCATCGAGAGCTGACATGCCCTGTTTGCACCAGGTGAGAATAAGCTTTCCAGTAGGCTAGTGACATTCAAAAAACTCTACAGACTGATATTAAGCATCAAACGTATCATGTGAGAAATTATTTTTGTTGAAGGCTGGACTCTGTGGTGTAACGTTTGTTTTAACTTTTTAATTGGTTTTTTGCAAAAAAACTAACCAGAGCACAAAAATTTTGAAACAAAGATAGCAACTTTTTTGCTGTCTTCTTTTTGAAAAAAAAGAGACTTTTTTTGGTCCCTAAACGAGAACATTATTTACTGCAGTCGAACCTTTCCCTATAGACACCTCCGTAATACAGACACTGCCCCTTACGGATTTCCAAATTCAAAGAATCCCCACCACATCTGCAATACGAACTTACAGTCGTATTAGTCACAAAAATAACAAAATTCATACAATCTCTTTCTCTATGATAAAGGCACCACTCTAATAAGGATAGTTCTAATGGTCTCAAAGACACCATTCTTCAAACAGTCCCTAAAGCTATTTCTAAAACCAGTTACCTTCGTTGCGCAAGGTGGTAAGCTAGTTTGATCCGCCCCTTTGGTTTTCGTATTAAGGATTGCGTTTTGACTGCAGTTATTTTGTGGTACATGTAATTACAGAATGCATTGTTTGCGAAAAGACCTGTTATAACTTATGAGAATCCAGTTTTATGTACTTAAGCTGTTTAGACCATGTAAGACCATGTTAAGACAGTTAAAGACAGGGGAGGAGGAGGGCCGAAAGAGGAAACGTGCGAAAGGGAAAAGGGAAGGGAGCCTCACTCTTTCTCCCCAATTCGAGGGTCTCAACGGGGTGGTAGCTTCGACGGTTGACGGTTAAATTTTAGAGCTTTTGACGGTTATTAAGTGGAAATTTAGTCCAAGAATTTAAGTATATACAGTGGAACCTCGATATAACGAAGGGCATGGGAACTGGCAAAATTTGATCGCTATAAAACGGGGTTTCGTTATATCGAGGTTATTTTCCATTAGTAAAACCCAACGAGTGGTGATCAATGCTGCGTTCTGATTGGTTGAGCTATTACTAGGCTATATCTTATAGCCCACTAGTAGCGAAAAGCGCGGGCTTTTTGGCGGCAAAAAAGGATTAAAGTCTAGTTCAGCCCAAAAAGAATTTTTGACCTTGAAGGAAACACAACAGAACACGGATCAAAGAAACACCTACGCTATTGGTCTCTTTTGCAGCCAATGGCAAGTTAGTATTTTCGATCCTAGCCACCAGTATTTAAACAGTCTGCTTCGCTCTCTGTACCTAAGACTTTACCATAGTAGCAACTGACGAGGAACGCTATAGTTCCGAAACTGCAGTCTTGCTTAAGAATCCATAGCAGTCGCACAGACGACTGTTTAGCAAAAACTTAAGAAAATACCTACGAAGGAACAACAAAACATCGCGCTCTAGTTCAAAGACTCACTTATGTTAAGAAAAACTAAATGGACTGTGTGAGCGCTAAGAGAAATATCTTGACTGACGCACGGCATGTTTCTCCTAACTTGGTGTAGCTTTAGTTTTTAAGCTACAGTGTACAACTCATATCTGAAGATCGCACTATCCGTGGAAATTCAAAATCCTGCAAACCACACTATAGAGCTGGGCCCAGAGTCATATTGACATGGCAGGAAATAATCACATTCACGGACAAAGAAACTTGCATGCATGCATGTAGTTATTCAGATACAGTCATTTCGGAGAAAACCAAAAAAAACTAAAATCTTTATTCAGCCGTAATAAACAGAGGTCAAAGGATATAAAACACTTTACAACTGCATCTGAAATCAAATCCTATCAGGGACACCTACCGAAGCATAAACCACAGGAAATGATTACTCAGTATGCATGTAACAAACCTGCTTCATGACCTCTAAATATAAGGTTTAGTGCGGCAAAAACAAGATTTACTCAGTCAAAGTTTAGAATGCTACACCTCTTGCACTGTGTAGTGCTAGTAACCTTCGTGCGAGAGAAAAACGAAAGAGAACCACTGTTCAAGCAGACTCTCAAGGTCACGTTTCACATTATCACGAGCTTATGAGTCGTGTTTAGCCTGTCAACGCCTATTTCTTACAGGAATAATTATTAATTACTATTACAGGGGTAAAGAAAATCGTTCGTTATACGGAGGACTTCGTTATACAGAGGTTCGTTATATCGAGGTTTCACTGTATTTATTTCTGTATAAATCAATAGTAACTTTTGGGTCTTGAAGGTTTTCTTGGCCTTTCGCTTTTACGATTTGGAAATATTTTCAACTATAAGCAAACTGTAAAGTCTTGTAATGTCTATCTACAGAGTGTGTTTTTGACAACATGGGAATTTTTTCAGATATATAAGAAAGTTGTAAAGTCTTGTAATGTCTAGAGAGTGTATTTTTTTGACACATGCCAAACTGGCCAGCTCAGAGATTCTTCAGGAGTCCAAAGCTACAGACCTTAAAGATCGGTTGATGCTAGAATATAACTTTTTTTGACGGTTGAAGTTTAACTTTTGGGCCGTTTGACTGCTGACGCTAATCATCCCATTGGGACCCTCCAATTCCCCTCCCTTTTCCCTTAAATTCCTTCCAATCCCCTACCCCTTTCGACGCCTGCTACTACGCAGACTACCAGTACTCACAATTGTCACAGAATGTGTCTGTCAATTTAATGAGCTAGTCTCACTGTTAGTTCCTCTTGCTGTCAACAACAGGTACCTAGATTCTAGATCAAAAATGAAATGTCGTTTTCAAGCCCGGGGGGAGGGGGGTACTGCCATATATGGGCTATATAGGTATGTGCCGCTGTAAAGGGTATGGTTTTCAAGCAGTTTACTCTAGGATAGGGTATATAAATCAGAGCTTTTGGGTCAGAATAGGGTATCATTCTTCAGGAAACCGATCAGTTGGTTGAAGATTTTATCTAGACAAGGGAAACAGCTACTCTAGGATTGGGGCGATTTGGGGAGTTTACTCTAGTATAGGGTAGCAAAATTCAGCTGAACTAGCTCTGGTATAGGCTGAGGGTTCCAGGGTCCCAGCTGCGCATCCCCACTCAGAAATTCCCCCCCCCCCCCCCCAGGGGTTTTAAGCGACTTCAAATTAAGTAGCCTTATTGGGTAATTGTGTTGTTCTGTATATTTCCATCACCACTAGCAACAAAACAAGATCAAAGTATTATTGAGAAATTGCGTTACCACAGTCGTCAGGTCCTTGTGTTTTGGATTTCACGATGTGGCTTTTTTGATATCCTTTCTTAACTATCCTAATTTTTGTACATTTCTACAGTTTTCTAAAAAATCTGATGCTTATGGGCTCTTGAGGCATGTTGACCTCAATTGTTAGTAAAATCGCTACCAACTCAGAACTCTGAATAACTTGTACTTCCTACTGATTAACTTTCAAAGTCCAGATTCCCCAGCCAATACACTAAGCTATAACCTGCCAGGAGCCGAGTAATCGACTCCTGAACCTGCTCTAGTTTCCGAAAATACAAGACGTTTTTGGCTGTTCTGTTCTGTTCTCCATGAAGAGGCGCTACATACCACACCTGGCCAGTAAGAATGTCCTATACAGGAAACTACGTCCTGAGGAATTTTTGCCAACCCCAACTGAGGAGCAAAAATGGTAATAAAAATGAAGCAGATTGTCTCCATTCATGGTTTAGAAATGAGAACTGATCTATAACAAGAGAGAATAGTTTATCTACTACATAGTCAAGGGCCTTGGGACACTGATAAACGGCAGCAGAAAATTTTCGTGTTCGCACAATTGCACAATGACCTTTCCAGTTTTGAATTTGTCCATTAAAGGCTTCATAACAACGTATTCGGCATAACTGCTATAAGCCATTTAGTCAGAAACTAGGAGAAGGAAATGACTCCTATGTCAATACAGTAGGAACCTCCCGTAAGCGACCACCCAAAATGCAAAGACTGAGTGGTCGCTTACAAGAATCGAACCAGAGGGGATCTTCCGAGAAGAGTAGGCCTTTCCCGATTGTGCTCGGCAACTTTTGAGCAACTTTTTGCGGTTCTAGCAACCGCGAGCAAATTTTGAGCAAAATATAGGTTTCAAGCACATATCAAGTACGAAAAAGTCATCGATTTCATAGAAAACTTCAATTTTTTTATTTTTTATTTTTAAAATCTATTGTAAATTTATTTTTATTTTTTAACTTTTTTTGATTTTTTTTTAAATTTTTTTAAACTTTTTTTTGTTGATCGATGTTAGTAATTATTGTGAAGAACGAAAAATGAAGCTTTTAATTAACGTTAATATAAAAATATCAAGAAATTTAGAGGGCAACTTTTGAAATTTATAAGGTAGCAACGTTTTGGATTTTTGGCAATTTTTTAGCAACTTTTTGGCATTCCAGTGACCAACTTTCCAGCATTTTACGAGCACAATAGGGAAAGGCCTAGAGAAGAGGTCCAGATACATCCACTTTATGAAAGATACTTATTGTATGCAATATCTAAGTTACGCCTTGTGTAGTTCCATGTTGTCACTTAAGTTCTTGGTATATTCTTAGCAGCAAAGTGTACACAGCGAACAAAGAGATCAGAGAATGCGTCAAGTGGTCGCTAACAAGAGGTTAAAAACAATGGAAAATCATTAACCATCAGGCCCAAAAGGTGGTCGCGGTCGCTTACAGAAGGTGGTCGTTCACTGGAGGTTCCAACTGTGACGCTTTGACTGGGAAAATTTTGGTGTTTTGAATTGGCGGTCACTTATGGGTGGTGTTCGCTTACGAGAGATGGTCGCACATGGAGGGTCAACTGTATAACATTGACCCTGAAAAATTTTATCTTTGTCTCCCTAACAGCTGTAGTGATTATTTTCCTGCATTTTTGTTAATGGTGACGTAGAGTCCTCAAACTTGGGAGGTACATACTGCCCCTGAAAACTGCAGTCGAGCCACCTTAAATGAACTAGGTTCCATGCTTTGGGGGTTATACGGATTTCAGTCTTTCTTCTCTTTTGAAAGTGTTATCGCCTTTAGGAATTCTTGAATAAAGAACAAGGTTTGTGACAGGATAACCGAAGACTTAAACTTATACTTAAACACATGTACAAAACACATTCCTGAGACAACAGCTGAGTGGCCTCTGTCGGACCTATCTTCGCCCTTTGAATCGCCTGGAAACAAGAACAGTAACAAAGATTCATCAGCTCTCCTCTCCTCTTCTCTCTTCTCATTTCCTCCACGGTGTACTTTAGGCAAACAACTTTTTTTCTTATTCTGTTTTTGCTATGTTGCAAGAAGCATGTCCACTAAAGATACTTGTTTTGTAGTCACGTGTAAGAACAAAGCTATATATGGGGTAATTTCTCTATTGTGCATATTATTTTCTATCAGTGGCATAGCACGATCATTGTCCAGGGCCTGGGCGAGTACTCAAATAGTCTAGATCGAGAAAATAAAAAATAACTGATGGAAATTTCTCAGCTTTTGCAAAGCCTAAATTTCATTTCTACCTTTGAGATACATTCAAACCTTTCAGATCATGACAGCTTTCAGCCTGCGCAGCAGATGTCAGAGTTTTTGAGCCAGAGGAGATCAGAAATATTAAGGAAGCATGCGCGCACGGGGGAAGAAAAGGAGGGGTGGAGTCCTCTATAAAATCAACCAAAAACCCCTAACTAACGCCTGCCAGACAGCCTAGACAGCTTTTATAGAAGTGATACAAACTGACTCAAGATCGATCATTTTCTTCTCCAGTTTTATTTTTTGATTTAAGCCATGATTACAAGCTGATTCTCTGAGATTGACGAGAGATGTTTTATTACTTGGTGCAAACAGCACATGTCAGCTCTCGATGCACAACATATGGAGGGCACGGAAGTGAGCTACAGCCCCCTTCCACGAAGTATAGCAAGCCACCATCCTTGTCTCCACTGGTCCCTGGAATATACTCTGGGTCTTTGTCAACACAGACGAAGTCTTTTTGGTTCGGGTGGTTGTACTTTTCAGTCATCAGGTACCCATGATACTCCTCGGTCCATCCAGTAGGACAGTCATTCCGTGCGGGCATCATCAGCATTGAACCACGTGACTTGACGAAGCAGACAACACAAGGCGCCTCGTGATCATGAAGATTTCGTCTGAAAGGATACCCACTGTAGGAGCTGACCTCATATTCAACACCGTACACATATCCTGAGTACTGATTGCCGTCGTTATACCTGTCGTACTTTGGATTGTGTGGAAGACAAAGATAGTTTACTCCACCGCCTTGGTGACCGTACCATTCACCTCCCATTAAACCTGAGGATGACAAACAACAAGTTTGCAAAGGTACATCACTCTCCTATAAAGTGAACGCACAACAAATTTCACTTTCTTAGTAATTGACAGTACAATAGGGCAAACTAGTGTTACAACAAACTTGATTTACTGCACTACAACTGAAATACTAATAAATCTCTGAGATAAAAGGTAATTGCTGAATCTCTAGCTTGTGATCGGTTTGCAATGACTCAAAATAAACAATGAATTAATAATAAATTAAGTAAATAAGTAAATGTTCAATATGTCGAAAAGTCCTCCGTTTGCCAAGTATTTAAAGTGCAAACTGTAAACTTAAAACAGAGAAGGTCCCTATAACTATCCTTGTGAAAAAGATACTGACTGGAGACCTTTGAAATTTGATCTTGACAATAACTTAAATCTACTTTATTACATCAGTTTCTAAAACCCTTTAGTAGTAGCTAGAATGCAGTCTCAGTTAACAGGTGTCTGTGATGACCTACCTTTGTAAACTAGCTCAGCACCTCCTGGACCAGTGGTCCTTCCCCAACGGACATATTTCACTCCAGACTTCCCAGCTCCTTCCTTTCCCTTTTCACCTTTGGGTCCTTGAGGCCCTTTCAACCCAGGACTTCCAGCAGAACCTCTCTCTCCTTTGGGACCGGGAGGGCCTGGAAAAGGTTTGTTAATACCCGGCTTACCAGCATCTCCTGTGAGTCAAGAAAAAAGGTTGAAGGATTTTAAAAGGTGTTTGGAAAATGTGTCCTATAGATGTTCTTCTAGGAAAAGTACTAAATATTTAACTTAATCTCGATAGACGCTGTGAAGATCACATTTCAGTTTGTGCTCAGTTTCTCGTTGTTATTTAAAGAAGCAAAATTAATCAAAGTTGAGTACCTTTTGCCCCAGGTTTGCCCCGTGGACCGTCCTTACCAGACGGCCCAGCTTTCCCAGGAGACCCAACACCAGGTACTCCAGGGTTGCCTGGTATTCCTGGTTTCCCAGGTAATCCATCGCGGCCGTCTCGTCCTGTAATAAAACAAAATTTTTAGTTAATAAATTATTTACTTGGAATAAATGCACATAGTATTGGACCGAGTTTCAAGGGCATCTTTCAAAAGCTAAATATTTTTCCATTTTCTATGTGTTTGAAATGACAAATCCAATCTTCCGAGTTAAGGCTAATTTTTTTTCTCATCTTAGTGTCCCAAGTCTGTGGGCCGGGGCAAACAAACCAATAAACAAACCAATCCTAGTTCTAGTGAACTCAACTTCATTTTTCCAGTCAAAAAATAAGCAAATCCAAGAGACCGTATCTTTCGACAAATCCCGGTTACCATTTTACGCAACAAGGCCCTCAAAGGAAAGACCAGAAAGAATCCCAACTTTTTGAACGATACACGTGAATCACAGTACCTCGAATTATGTAGGAAAAGAGCTTTTGGACCCTCAATTTGCTGGAAAAAAATTCCGACTTGTTAAATAGCGCTCCGACCCTGAAATTAAAAAAAAAAAACGGAGAAAGCATGATTAGGTAACTTAAACTGAGTTGTTGGGACGTGTTTCAGTTTCGTAGCAATTTTCGGGCACGGTGGTTAGTCTTTGCTCTTAGTAGTTTCTTATTGTGCGGTTATTATTTTTACATTTCTTTGAAGAGCTGTTTTTTGCGTCCTTATAAAACTGCTTGTCACATTCGCTCCATGCTAGAAAGGTACAGCTTCAACAGAGTTTCAAATAAGTCACAAAAAACTCTTTGCGTCCAAACACAAGAGTGCTTGCTCTTTCCGAGACTGCGATTTTTCGGTTTTCATGTCAATTTATTTATGCCTTCGCGTTTTTTGCTGATTTTTAGAGAACGACTTTGAGGTTACTATCAACAGGCCCTGCATGATGTCCGGAGAGCTAGCCGTCTGGCTGGGGCATGCATTGTGTTTCTCTTGTATAAATTTTTGTGACTTATTTTGCGAGCAAAGCTCCTTGTCAAAAAAGTTACAGACTGAAGTTAACTTGCATTAACGTGCACTGGTGAAGAGGTAGTATCCGCAAATCACTTTGAAATAAAAGTTTGAAAATCCAAACGACGTGCTTATTATCGTTGGTACTTCTTGCAGGATTAAAGTGTTCAGTAGCACCCCTAGAACTCGCCGATTCTAGCGCAGCGCTTTTATACTGTTCATTAAGAACTGTGGGCCGGGCTGTAGTGACGGGAAGGCTAAATTGCGGTTAACATTTTCTTGACTGAGAATTTTAGGGAACAAATGTTTTTTTCCATTCCTAACTTCCATTCCTAATGTTTTTTTCCATTCCTAACTTTTATTCCCCCTTGTTCGATGAAAGCGCTCCTAAATTGAACATCGATTTAGAATCTGTTCATATAAAAAAGGAAAGACACACTGATCCTTTACCCATAGCCGAGTGTAACGGTGCCAAGCAAAAATCGTCAAACTATTAAAATCGTCCACTACTGAGTGACCGTAAATGCTAGAATTAGCGCCGGCGGCAATTAATATTTAATTTTCTAAGGCGAGAGGGGGGCGCTTATTTGAAGAGAGGCGCTTATTTCGTTTATCAATTTTTGGCCTCAAAATGACATTATCTTTATTCTTACTTAACCCAAACTGTAACATATAAAAAAATCAAAAAACGTTATAGAAAATTTATTGTTGTGAAACTCGAAACCGTTACGTTCTCAAGACGTTTTCGAGTTGCCCGTCAAAGTGTATTGTGCTTCTTCAATAGAACAGTTCTAAGAATGATTTTGTCATCGTAATGTTTTGTATATATGAAAAGGAAAGCCGTACGACTTGAAGAACATTAATTTTGTACTATTACGAATGCCCCATTCATTGAAAGTACCGTATAAGTCTCGTGATACCGAGTACTGAACCTCGTTTTCTCTCGGGGGAGGGAAGGGAGGCTTATTCCAAATTTGAAGCCTTAGTGGGGGCGTTAAGAGAGCATTTACGGTATTCTGTAATAACAGAAACTGACTGAGATCTATTACAGAGATTATAATTATAATTAGATTAGAATTATAATTAGATCATAATTTTATTTTAATTTAACTCACCTTTCTTCCAGGAGGTTCAATCGCTTTTCAATGTCTGATTTCTGACCGGGAGTTGTGTTAGAAGTCCCCCTCTTTCCTCTAGCTGCCAATTCAGAAGAAACCGTAGCCGAATCGTTAACAGTAGAGGCTTTACTGCCTTCTCGACGCAGCTCTTCTAAAGTGTCGTTGAACGCAGAAACACGTCGATCCATCTGAAGAATGACAACCACCAAGGCAGCGCACGTCGCAGCCAACACAACGCACACAAGCAAGTGTGGTGACACTAGGTCAGACAAGCACTTGCCTTTGGGTTTCTTCTCAGATTTACTGTGATTCATCTCGATCAAGACTTCCAAAATCAAATCACCTTTTTTGCACGTAGGTAATTCTTCTGGTCGAGGGCCAGAAAGCCTGGTGAAAGATACGAATACAAAGTGACTGCTGCACAAGATGATCAACACTGTAAATATATGTCAAATATGACTATTATAAGTGAACATTGCCTTCTTAGTTGTCTATATTTGACTGCCAGGACAATTAAACGAACCAGAAATTATTCGCACGTTACCGTTCCGCGAAAGTAGCCATCAGATCCTGCAATTGCACAGTGTAGAAATGGTTCATAACAGTTTCATTCGGAGATGCTCTATTATCATTTTTTTCCCTGCTAGGTGCAAGCAGTTAGTAGCTTTAACTTGTTACAGTGTAGTTTCATTTGGCACAGCACTTTAACACTGCCAGTTAAAATGACAGAGATCTTCATCCGGAGTGTCGGTGTTCTTGTTCCGTAGTTCTTGGATCTTGGGCTCGGAGGCGACTTTGCCGATCAGTCCAAGTTCAAGCTTAAACGAGTGTGTTTACGCGAACACAGATATACTGAAATAACTTCCTTGCATATAGAGGACCCGATTTCAGTTTTTCATCTCTTGCGGATGCCTTATCACCTTTCGGAAGCCATGGAGTAATGACGTATGCGTCTGTAATAGAGAAATTCGACACATGTACAAAAACATTCCCTTGGTGGTCCCCCTCAGTCGTATCTTCATCCTCTGAGTCGCTTGAGTCTGAGTAACACTGATCCACCAGCCTTCCCCTCCTTGCTTCATTTTTTCTCCTCGCCACTTGTGGTCTTGCTTTGTCGTACCCATGCAGCATCCTTTGTCAAAATAGCCCTGACATAAAATATAAATCAAAAAGTGGATGAAGGCCCTAACATTCAGTACACTAACAGTGCAAAAGCGTGTGCATTAAAGATACATATGATTTTGAAGATGATTTTAAAGTCTGACCGTGGATGAATTGCGATTTTTGATTGTGTAATTACTTCTCTGATTCACTTGCATACTGAAGTTAGTCTGTCTGTCTGTAACTGAAGAAACTTCGAGTTGAAATAAAGTCCGTCTGTCTGTCTGTCTGTCTGTCTATCTATCCATCGGTCTGCTGTCTTTATCTGTCTATTTTTCTGTCTGTCTGTTTTTCTGTCTGTCTGTGATGCCGACAACTGTGATGTTCTTTGGAGCAATTTAGATCAGGGTCTTGCTACGAAACTCCAGTAATTGCAAAACTGAGCTGCAATAAGAAAAAATAGTGAAATAAAAAAAGAATTAGACTGGGAGGAGCTTGCAGTAAAGTTGCCATTTGGTGCTATGATATGATACAGTAAATCGAAATGTACCTAGTTACTTAAATTCTCAAGATCTTTTCTCAGATGCATGTGAGTCTAAGAAACACAGCATATAATGTGGCTGGATCATATTCCGAACTAACGGAGTATTATAAAGGTCTTTCTCATGCTGTGGAATTCATACTAACTGATGACAAAAAGGCACCCGAATCTAAAGCAATTTTTAAAAGAAAACTGGCCTGAATAGGCAAGCAAGCTGATGACTAGATTTTATCGTCTTTACATATTGTTTTAGAGTAATTCTACGGTATTAACCTCTGTTTCAATACGGCTTTCATGTAAAAGAAGTTTTGTAACTAAATGAAATTACCGTATTCAAATAAAAGTGGCGGAATAAATCAATCAATTAATCTGTTGGTTTGCTTTGATTTCATACATAAGTTCATCTTCGGTATTTTCTAAGGTAGGCACGTGCGTGCTCGCATATACAGGATACTATACCTCTGGGAATTTTAGCGATCCCAAATGAGGAGCCAAAATGGTAAGAAAAATGAAGCAAGTTGTCCCTATCTATTATTTATTACCTAGAATAGACAAGGGAACCGTTACCCCACCTCTAGCACACAGATAGGAACGAGGACTTTGAACAGTGGGTCACGTGACACCTCATGATACTTGAACATTTTGAAACAAATTTTGAAAATACTTGTTAACAATTATAGTCAATATGACTACCAGAACATATCGGATACAGTGTGGTATTCTACCCAGACGAAGGGTTTTTTTTTTTACTCAAAGAACGATTTATCTGTTGGGTAACACAAGCCCAACTGCTGGGGCCCATATCTGGAAAGTCCGGATAACTTTTCGGACCAAAAATAATCTGTAAAACCAAAATCTAATATCTAAAAAAATAAAAGCGGGCGGAGGGTCCTTAGCACACAAACCAGCTCATTATATTTTGTTTCGTTAACTGATAGTTTAAAAGATTATTTTTCAGCGGCATTGTTAACGGACAGAGACTTTGCTTGCCTTCACGACTCAGTTATTCCAAAGATTGGAACTGGACCATCAAAGCAGCGCACGTCGCAGCCAACACAACACACACAAAAATGACCAAGTGTAGATACACCAGGTCAGACAAACATTTACCTCTGGATTTCTTAACAGATTTGTCATTCCAGTGAGGAACTCTTCTGATGAAGAAATGAGAACTGATCTATGGTTGATTTATCTACTACACCATCAAAGACCTTATTGGGAGGCTGATAATCTTCAGTAGAAAATGCATGTTCGTGTTCGCAAATTTCTTGACAAATTACAAATCTCCTTCCCTGGTTTGCATCAGTCCATTGAAGGCTTCATAACAACGTATCCTGCAAACATCGTCCACGTATTTTAAATTTGTAACTGCTGAGCAAGAGAGGATAAAGGGGACAGAGAAGGCATCCCCCATACACACCCTATTCCATAGGTAATTCGCCGGTCTCGAGTTATTTTTAACACCAGATATCTCAAGGGGGATTAGACAACAGCCAATCATATAGCGCGAATGTGTTCCTCGTGGATGACCCACGCTCAGAGCCACGCGTCCTTCACGAATTGACGTAGAAAAAAATGGTGGAAGACGCGGAGAGCGATATTGCTATTCGTTTTGTCCACGAAAACGACTACAGAAAGATTTCTGCTAAAGCTGTGTCAGCGAAACGGAAATTAAAAAAGAATCGCCCTTCCTCTCTTGCATGAAGATAAAAGTACAGCAGGGAAATCCTTAACACACTGAATATTCTCTCAGGATCATTTACAATTTACAGTTTGAAGAGAGCAATTTCTGGTATTATATTTATGCTTTTATTAGTCTCTTATAATTCAAAAAAATAACACTTGGCGTCCTACTTGCTTTATTGTACAAACGACCGGTTTTAATGGACCAGCGAAATTTCTCATTTTATTTAAGAACTAAGGTTACGACAACTTCGAGTTCACGGGTTGTCAAAGAGTCCAGCGATTCCCTTTTCCCAGGTGAGCGCCGACTCATTTCGCTTCAATATTCAGGAATGCTTTTGATAGGCTTTACGCTTTCATTGCCTCTCGCCCGACATGTTTTCCACAGGGTTTAGTCAAGCGAAACCGCCACGAAACATCCACGCAGCCCGCGAGGTAACTTCATCCCGATTCTAAAAATAACTCGAGACGAATTACCTTTGGAATAGAGTGTGTATGGGGGATGCCTTCTCTGTCCCCTCTATCCTCTCTTGCTGCTGAGTCATTCAGTCAGAGGCTAGGCGTAGGAAATAACTTCGATGTCAAAATAATATTGATCGTGACTAATTTTTATCTCTGTCTGCTACAGCTGTAGTCATGTCGTTTTCCTTTTTTTTTGTCAATGGTGATGTGGTAGTTAATCCCTACACTTAGGAGATATTACTCCTGAAAAATCCAGTTGAGCCACTTTCAATGAACTAAGTTCAATGCATTGGCTTATACGGATTTCAGTCTTCCTTCTCTTGTGGACACTTATTTCAATAAATATCAACTGTAGGAAAGAGAAACTGATTTTGACAGGTCTACCGACTCATAAAGTGTATATCTAAGGATAGATAAAGAAGTAAATCTTAAAACACACATACTTAACACATTCCCTGAGTCATGAGTCTTCGTAAGGTGGTTTGACTAGTATGTGGCATTATGGATCAAAGGGGTGGGATCAGGGATCGGTGGGGAGGAATCTGGGGTCATTGAGGTGAGATCAGGGATCCCTGAGGTGAGATCAAGGTCAGGTTGCAATTTTGGGATCGTGTATCACACCCACACCTCTAAGGCCAAATCCGAACAGCATGCAAGCTATTTCAAAGTCACTGCTACATTTATGAAAACTACTAAGGGATATTTGGGACGGTAACATTTTTATGGGATCATATATCACAATTTATCGGAATTTTGAGGTCCATGATTACAACAAATGGGGAACCCCCGGGGGGTACTGCCATATATGGGCTATATAGGTATGTGCCGCTGTGAAGGGTATGGTTTTCAAGCAGTTTACTCTAGGATAGGGTATATAAATCAGAGCGTTTGGGTCTAGAATAGGGTATCGTTTTTTAGGAAACTGATCAGTTGGTTGAAGATTTTGTCTAGACTAGGGAAACAGGTACTCTAGGATAGGGGGGATTTGGGGAGTTTGCTCTAGTATAGGGTAGCAAGATTCAGCTGAAGTAGCTCTGGTATAGGTTAAGGGTTCCAGGGTCCCAGCGGCACATCCCCACCAAGAAATTCCTAAAGTACCCCTCCGGGGGAGAACCCACATACCTCGTGGCTCCCTCAGAACTTTGCTCTCCCTTTGAGTTAGCCTGCGTGGCAGACGTTCGAGAGGGAGGTTACGAGTAACACTGCTTCACCAGCCCTCCTCTCCTCTTCTCCTTTCCTTCCTGTATGCCTCATGCAAAACGACCGCTTTTCTTTATTATTCTGTTTTTTCCTATATAAATAAAGTTACTTCTTCTGTGGTCACGTGTGATAACTAAGCTACGGTAATAACTTTATTGTGTTAGTTTCTATCAGTGGAATGGCACTTATAAAGAAGGTCATTGTCCAGGGGGCTAGGAGAGTACTCAAATAGTCTAGAGAAAATAGTAAGTAACTGGTCGAGCGTTCGTTAGCCTCCCACACAGTCGTTTTTAGGGGAGCACGTCTTTCATCCCTCCCCACAAATGCTTGTGGGGAGGGATGAAAAACGAGCTCCCCGTAAAACGCGTGGGAGGCTAAGCTTTCGCAGGTTTTGCAAAGCCTAAATAGACCTTGTCACAGTTTTCGACACCATCTTGACGAGTAGGCAAACGTGTGAGAAATTATAGTGATTGTACGAAAACAGTAATGTCGAATAATCTCCGTAAAACGACTGTTCTGAAAAACATATCAATTGTAAACTAAGACTACTAAGCAAAGGATTGCACTAAAAAATTTGGGGGGCGTACCTGTGCTTAAATTTCTCCAGAGGCTTGCTTTATAGATTTTCCATATATTTGTCTGTAATTTTTCCCGGTACTTTCTTACAGACAAATGTATAGGAAATTTTAAAGAGTGGTTCTATGTCTTCTAGCGCACGTAACGCCCTCAGTTTTTTTCAGTAGAATCTTTAGGAGTGAAGCTTTAGTTTACAATTGATATTTTCTTTCAGAACGGCCGTTCTACGGAAATTGTTCGACATTAGATTCTCATAAAAACACTGTAATTTCTCACGCATTTGCATATTCGTCAAGATGGCGTCGAAAACCGTGACAAGGTCTATTAAAATGATACCTTTGACATGCATCTTGAAAAACCACGGATCACGACAGCTTTACAGTAGTGATACAAACTGACTCAAGATCGGTTTTCATTTTCTTCTTCAGGTTTATTTTTCGACCATGATTACAAACTGATTCTCTGAGATTGACGGGAGAATGTTTTATTACTTGGTGCAAACAGCACATGTCAGCTCTCGATGCTGAACATATGGAAGGCAAGGAAGAGAGCCACAGTACCCTTCTACGAAATACAGTAAGGCACCATCCTTGTTGGTATTGGTCCCTGGAACATACTCTGGGTCTTTGTCAACACAGACGAAGTCTTTTTGGTTCGGGTGGTTGTGATATGCGGTCATCAGGTACCCATGATACTCCTCGGTCCACCCAGAAGGACAATCGTTCCGCGCGGGCATCATCAGCATTGAGCCACGTGACTTGACAAAGCAGACAACACAAGGCGCCTCGTGATCATGAAGATTTCGTCTGAAAGGATACCCATTGTAGGAATTGACCTGATATTCAGCACCGTACACATATCCTGAGACCTGATTGCCGTCGTTATACCTGTCGTACTTTGGATTGTGTGGAAGACAAAGATAGTTTACTCCACCACCTTGGTGACCGTACCATTCACCTCCCATTAATCCTGAGGATGACAAACTACAAGTTTACAAAGGTACATCATCACTCTCCTATAAAGTGAACCCACAACAAATTAATTTCACTTTCTTAGTGACTGAGAGTACAACAGAGCAAAGTTATTGCTACAACAAACTTGATTTACTGCACTCCAACTGAAACACTAATAAATCTCTGAGACAAAAAGTAATTGCTGAAACTCTTCTCATCTGTTTGCAATGACTAAAAAATAAATAAATAACTGAATGAACGTTCAAGATGTCAAAAAATTATCCGTTTGCCAAGTTTTTGAAGTGGAAGCTGTTTCTGCAAACAGTGAATGCCCCTTTAACTACCATTGTGAAAAGATAATAAATGTAGAAAGTTTTGACCTTAACAATTACGTAACTCTACTTTATTACACCCGTTTCTAAACCCTCTTTGTAGTAGAATGCAGTCTCGTTAACATATAAAGTCTCTGAGCTGACCTACCTTTCTAAAGTAGCTCAGCTCCTCCTGGACAAGTGGTCCTTCCCCAACGAACATATTTCACTCCAGACTTCCCAGCTCCTTCCTTTCCCTTTTCACATTTGGGTCCTTGAGGCCCTTTCAACCCAGGACTTCCAGCAGAACCTCTCTCTCCTTTGGGACCAGGAGGGCCTGGAAAAGGCCTGTTCACGCCCGGCTTACCAGCATCTCCTGTGAGTGGTCAGAAATACAAGGTTGATAGATTTTTGGAAAATGTCTTCCATACCTTATTCTGGGAAATTAACAATGCACTTTATTAACGCGATTTTAAAAAAATTCGCGTTAATTAAATGTATCTTAATTAACGTCGATGTAAATTCAATGCACGCTATTTTACAACATTGTTATTTTAAAGCAGCTAGCTTTATTTCATTACAAAACCTCACTAGTTCACGACTCCTCTGTTGACTCCTCAGGGACACTATCTGATAGGACTTATTCTTTTAAAATCGAGTTCAAAATGTACAGAACAACCTGAACATTGACAATTTTTTTTAGCTAACAATAACTGTGAGTGCTTCTTTTTCTCCTTGATATATATTTATGCTGAGATTTTGTGAGTGCAGCAAATTTGTGTTGATTAAAGTAGGATGCTCATCGAAAACTCGCGTTCATACCTAACTTTTGAAAAATTCGTGTTAATTCAAGGTAACGTGAATTTTTTTAGCGTTGTCCACGTGCATTGTTAATTTCCTAGAAAAAGGTCGATGTTCTTCCAGGAAAAGTACCAAATATTTAGCTTAATCTTGATAGACACTGTGAAGATCACATTTCAATTTGTGCCCATTTTCTAGCTGTTAAAGAAGTAAAATTAATCAAAGATGAGTACCTTCTGCCCCAGATTTGCCAGGTGGACCGTCCTTACCAGCAGGCCCAGCTTTCCCGGGAGCCCCTTTACCAGGCAATCCTTAACATGGGTGGAACAACTAACGCAAGATAGTATAGGATCAAGTTACAAGGAAATGATCCTATCCTAGTTACCATTTTACGCATTAAGGCCCTCAAAAAAAAAGACTAGAAAGAATCCCGATTTTTTACGTTACATGTGAATTACAATACCTCGAATTATGTAGGAATAGCGCTTTTGAACCATCATTTTGCTGGTAAAAAAATCCGACTTGTTTATTAGCGCTCCGAGCCTGAAAGAAAAGAAGAAAGAATTATGACCTAACTTTAACTGATCATAAGTTGCTGGGTTTGCGGTTTTGTGGTTTTAATCAATTTCGGTTTTGCTTTTGATCTTTGCGGGTATTCGAATTTCGTTTTTTGAGCGGTTATTGTTTTTGCGTTTTTTGTGAAGTTCTGTTTTGCGTCTTTATAAAACGTCGTCTTACAGCTGCTCCATTCTAAAAAGGTAGAACTTCTACTGTTAAAAAGTTTCAAATTGGTCAGAAAAAAGTCTTCAAGTCCATAAACAAGGGTTTTTTGCCCTCTGGGATCGAATATATCACGTCTTCGCGTTTTTGTTGCTGATTTTTAGGGGAAGTTTTTGCGGTTACTATCAACACACCCTGATGTACATCCTGGGGCATACATAGTGTTTTTCTTGTATAAATTTTGTTGTTGTTGTTGTTACTAAGTTTTCTAACAAGAGCTTCTTGACAAAAAAAGTTAACTTGCATTAACATGTAAGAGTGAAAGATAGAATCAACGGATTCTAGTCTGCTTATAGTGGCTTGCCGTCGCAAGCTATGACGATTTAACGGCGCAAAGCGCAAAATCGAATCACCGTTTTCGCACTATAGGCAATTCTTCTGGTTGAGGAAATGAGACCTGATCGATAATTGATTTGTCTACTACGATATCAAAAGCCTTGGGATACTGATAATGACTAGCAGAAAATTTTCGTGTTCGCAAAAATTGCAAATTACCCTTCCTGTTTTACATTTTGTCCTTTGAAGGCTTCATAATAACGCTGTCAACGTCGACCTATTTTAATTCTTAACGCTTAGCCAAACTCGAGGTCGGGAAAAGAATAAAGTGTGCACTTTAGCAAATTTCAATTAACTAGCGTACGAGTTAGGATCCTCTGCCTTATAGGAAGTACTGTGTTATTGACTATTTCACACTTTCGTTTGCAAACATGTAGACATCACACAAAATTCATGACATTTGTTTACCAATTTAATCTTTACAACATTGGGTCCTGAATAAATTTCTGTATCCACTCGACTGGAACAATTGATACAGTAATACAATAATCAAGCAGGGAAAGGAGAAACCTAGTGAAAAAGTACGGACACAAAGAGACTGCTGCACTACAAATAAGATCATCAGAAATGTAAATACGTTAAATACGATTTTTTTTAAAATGAAGGTTGCCTTCTTCGTTCTCTATGCGGTGACTACCAGGACAAAATTAAACGAACCAGAAATTATTCGCACGTTACTCCGCCGTAAGTAGCCATCAAATCCTGCAAGCGCACTATGAAGAGTGAGCAGCTAGTAGCTGTAACTTGTTACTTTGTTACATTCGCGCGCCGGAAGAAAACGCCTGCACTGCAGGCTAGTTACAATGTAGTTTCATTTGGTACAGCACTTTAACACTGCCTGCTGAAATACGAGAAATCTTCAACCCGAGTTTGTTCACCATGTGCTATCTCTTTCGACAGATCCGATTCTGCACGTACTCTTGTTCGTAGTTCTTGGATCTTTGGCGCGGGGCGACTTTGCTGTTCTGTCAATCATTTTAAGGATTTCACTCCAACACAACAATTCCTTGCTTTATAGGACCCCATTTCAGTTTTCCGCCTCTTCCAGATACCTTATCACCTTTAGGAAGTTATGGATCTGGGCCAAGGTATCTCAGTGCGTTTAGGGAAAGATAGAGAAGTCAATCTCAGACACATGTACAAAAACATTCCCTTGGTGGACCCCCTCAGACGTATATTCATTCCCTGAGTAGCTAGAATCCGAGTAACACTGATCCACCAGCCTTCCTCTCTTAGGTTCATTTTTCTCCTCGCCACTTTTATTGGTCTTGCTTTGTCGTACCCAGCATCCTGCGTCAAAATAGTCCTGAGATAAAATATAAATCAAAAGTGGATGAAGGTCCTAACATTCTGCTGACAGTAACTGTAACAGCGTGTGCGTTACAGGTACATTGTACATAATACCTCTGTCTGACGAAAGAATTGAGATTTGATCCTTTAATTACTTTTCTGATTCACTTCCACACTTAAGTTAGTCTGTCTGTCGATCAGACAGTCACTCAGGCAGTCAGTCAGTCTGTCTGTCTGAAATTAAAAAAACTTGGCTCCGTGCTGAAATAAAGCGTGTGATTGTGATTGTCTGTTTTTCTATCTGTTTGCGATGTCGACTACTGTGACGTTGTTTGGGGCAATTTAGATCAGGCTCTTGCCACTAAAATCCAGAAACTGCAAAATCGTGCTGCACGCATAACAATCTTATAAGGTTACAATGTACGTTCAGCGGAAATAAGGAAACAAATTATCAAAACTGGACGTGATTACAGTGTGTCTGTTTTCAAGAGCAGTCTCCATAATCACGATGCGCCTTGCTGTGTGTTTTGTCAAGTCACGTGGCTCAATGCTGATGATCCCAGCACAGAATGACTGTCCATCTTGATGGACCGGGGAGTATTATGGGTACCTGATGACTGCATATTACTGTCATGCGAACCTAGCCTGCGTGGCAGGCGTTAAAAGGGGGTATAAATGAGACAGTATTATTCAGGACTAAGAGTACAGCGATAGTTGTTTGTCTCTTTTTACCCGCCTATTTAAACAAACAGACTAGCTTGAAATTAAAGAGCTTTCTTGGATGAGCCTTTACTGAAAGGCTTGGCACATTTCGTCTACCTCGAATCTCTCGGAGTAGTACATGGCAATCACTTCGAGATTAGAGAATCGCTCTTCAGGCACTGTTGACCTAGAGCAGGTCATTTCATCAATGAAAAGTAACGATCGCTCAGGTTCTTAGCTTGCGGTTGGAAGGGTGCAGGCAATGACCTGGTCCGGCAGTTGTTCGAACGCCGGTTAGCGCTAACCCGGGGTTAAATTTAACCACGCTTTCTTTTTCTTTTTATCAAGAGCACTCTCTCGAATAACTTTGTCTACTCTCTTTACAGTATCCAATCATCAAATTGTAGGCAAAGAGAATTAAACTGAATTTGCTTTTTAAGATTTCATATCTGAGTTCAAATTCGCAGTAACCCTGGGTTATCTTAAGCCTCCAGCTGCAGTGCTTTATCTACTGTAATCGAAGGCGCTAGACAAAGCAAACGGCAGGCGTGGCGATCTTCGTCAAAAATTGATCTTGCATTTGGAAGATTAAGGGGTAAAGAAGAGGAATAGCTACAGTTTTCTTGTAATCGGATCGATTGGACTGGAACTTATATTAGTATTTATAACATTATTTTTCGTATGAAAAAGGGATAGATGTGACTGTGACGACATGGGTAGCCAGACAAGTTTGAAAACTTTCCAAAGGTGGGGTTGCAACCCCCTCAACCCTCTCCCTCGATCCGCCTCTGAATAAATCAATCAATGAATCTGTTGGTTTGCTTTGACTTCATACATCAGTTTTGCTTTTATTACATCTTCGGCATTTTCTCAGGTAGGCACGCGCGTGCTCGCGTACACAGGAAACTACGCCCCTGGAAATTTCAAACAAAGCAAACAAACTTTTCAAACAAAGCAACTGGCTACGACAGAGTATCTGCACGTGTACTCAAGGATAGTCTAGTCTAGTCTAGTCTACCTTCTGCCAATCACTAGTATTATGAACTACTCTTTTCACACTGGAATGTTTGAAAGGGCATGGAAAATTGCGGAGGTAACTCCTATTTTAAAATCGGGTAATTCTGAAGATCCGTGCGATAATCGACCTATTTTGCTACTGCCTATCCTTTCAAAGGTATCTGAACGATTAGCCCATGGACAATTTGTCGACTATTTAACAGCAAATAAGATATTGGCTAAAACTCAAAGTGGTAACCGAAAGCTTTTTCCAACTAAGACTGCCCTTCTATGTGTTACAGACGACCTGTTGCAGGCAATTGATGATAAAAAGATCTCAGCTCTAGTTTTACTCGACAGGTAAAAGGCCTTTGACAGCATCAGACATGATATTCTATTGCAGAAACTACAAGCTCTTGGTGTCTCCTTTTCATGCCGTGACTGGTTCCATAGCTACCTTGTTGACCGCAGTCAAAGAGTACGCATCCAGGATGCTATATCTGATCCACTTCCCCTGAAATATGGAGTCCCTCAGGGATCAATATTGGGTCCAGTCCTGTTTACTGTTTATGTGAATGACCTGTTGTGTGTCCCTGCTTACTGCAAATCGGCCTGTTATGTTGATGATTCTAAATTGTACCTGTCCTTTCCCTCATCTGACATGTCCACTGCAATTCACAATCTAAATGCGGACCTGGAACAAGTCTCCAGATGGTGTTGCCAAAACTCTTTATTGATAAATCCTGATAAGACTAAAGTTTTAATGATCGGTACGCCTCAACCCCTTAATAAGCTGCCCACAGCATATGTACGGATGCTTGGAAAAGAAATTACCCCCTCTACTGTTGTTAAAGATCTTGGCATTTATATTGACCAATCACTAACTTACAACGAACACATTGCTAAAACAGTCTCTATTTCCCTACATAAACTCGTACAAATCAATAGAATAAAACACTTGCTAGATAAGAAAACAATACTTCTCCTTATGAACTCTTTCGTGTTTAGTAAGTTATATTATTGCTCAACTGTTTGGTCAAATACTAGTAAACATAACATCAACAAACTTCAGTTAGTGCAGAATTTTGCCGCCCGTGTTGGTCTTGGCCTCAAAAAGTTTAATCACATCTCACAAGCTATCAAATCGCTAAATTGGCTGCCTGTTAATGACAGAATTTACTTGAACGATGCAGTGATGATGTACAAATGTATTAATAAACTTGTGCCTGACTACCTAATCGAGGAATTTATTCTGCGTTCACAAACTCACACTAGAAATACTAGACAACGCGATCAACTGAACATTACAAGGTGCCGCCTAACCACGGGTCAGCGGTCCTTCACCTACTGCGGTGCTAAGCTCTGGATTAATCTAAGAGACAATGTTAAATCTTCAGATTCTGTCAAAGTTTTTAGGACAAAAATTGTCAACCTACTTCTCTCTGATCAATCTATGAATTTGTAAATAGTGAATGATCCATTGTATTTCACTTATTTTTTAACGTATATTTATTATCTTCGTTATTTGGTAATTTATTTAGCTATTTTAGTTGATTAGTTGATTAGTAGACTTGTAACTGAAAAACCCTCTTTAGGGAGGTGCAATAAAGTATGTCAGTATGTATGGGAACGAGGACTTTGAACAGTGGGTCTCGTGACACGTCATGATACTTGAACTTCAAGATATGGGGCCCCAGCAGTTGAACAAAACTGGGCTTGCAAGTTACCCAACAGATAAATCGTTATTTGAGTGAAAAAAACACCCCTTTCGTCTGGGTAGAATACCACACTATATCTGATATGTTCTGGTTGTCATATTGACTAATTATTAAAAAGTATTTTGAAAATACTTGTCAAGTAAACAAGTAACTTTATCGGACATGCTTTTTGCAACATAGAAAAAAACAGAATAACAAAGAAAAGAGTGGTTTGCATGAGGTACACAGCAAGCTATTTTAAAGTCACTGGTACATTTATGAAAACTACTAAGGGATGTTTTGGACCATGAAATTTTTATTGGATCTGATATCACAATTTATTTTGGAATTTTGGGGTTCATGATTACAAAAACTGGGATCATTACTGAACCAATATACCTCGCTGCTACCCTCGTGAGTGGCCCCCCTCAGGCCTATGTTCTCCCTTTGAGACGAATGATTACGATCGAGTAACACTGACGGCTTGCTGTGCAGATTTAGCGCTAAAGGTGCTGGTGTGATACCCGATCCCAAAATTGCAACCTGATCTTGATCTCACCTCAATAACCCTAGATTCCTCCCCACCGATCCCTGATCCCACCTCTTTGATTCATGATGCTACATACTAGTCATACCACATTACGAGAGGTCATGACTCAGAGAATGTGTTGAGTATGTGTGTTTTAAGATTGACTTCTCTATCTATCCTTAGGTATACACTTTAATAAGTCGGTAACTGTAGGAAAGAGAAACTGATTTTGACAGGTTTACTGACAAGTTACTTGTTTTGCAGTCACGTGAGTGAACAAAGCCAGGCTAATCTTTCTAAAGTGTTAGTTTCTGTCAGTGGCATGGCACTTATAAATGAGATCATTGTCATCCTGGGGTTGTAAGAGTACTCTAATTGTATAGAGAAAATAGTAAATAACTGATCGAGCCTTCGCAGGTTTTGCAAAGCCTAAATTAGAATGAAATGTATTGTGAAAAACCACCTTCAAACCTTTCGTTTATAATTAGGATCACAACAGCTTTACAGTAGTGATATGCTATAAACTGACATGACTCAAGATCGGTTTTAACTTTCTTCTTCGCTTTTATTTTTCAACCATGATTACAAACTGATTCTCTGAGATTGACGAGAGAAGTTTTATTACTTGGTGCAAACAGCACATGTCAGCTCTCGATGATGAACATATGGAAGGCACGGAAGTGAGCCACAGTGCCCTTCCACGAAGTATAGCAAGGCACCATTCTTGTTCGCATTAGTCCCCGGAACATACTCTGGGTCTTTGTCAACACAGACGAAGTCTTTTTGGTTCGGGTGATTGAAATATGAGGTCATCAGGTACCCATGATACTCCTCGGTCCACCCAGAAGGACAATCGTTCTGCGCTGGCATCATCAGCATTGCACCACGTGACTTGACAAAGCAGACAACACAAGGCGCCTCGTGATCATGGAGATTTCGTCTGAAAGGATACCCGTTGTAGGAATTAACCTCATATTCAGTACCGAACACATATCCTGTGTCTTGATTACCGTCGCTGTACCTGTCGTACTTTGGATTGTGTGGAAGACAAAGGTAGTTCACTCCACCACCTTGGTGATGGTGAGCTTCACCTCCCATCAAACCTGAGGATGATAAACTACATACTTTAACAGGCTTATAGGGGAACACCACTCCACTCTCAAATGACCTCACCACAAATTTTCCCGGCTTAGTCTTGGTGACCGTCAGCACAAAAGAACAAAGTATTGTTACAACAAACTGCATTTATTACACATGTGGGTCCAAGTTGCCCAAAACAAATTATTCACTGCATTGAGTGCACTCGAGCTGTCACAGTAATAAACCTCTATGAGATAAAGCTTAATTATTATTGAAACTTCTCTTCAGTTTGCGAACAATAAATAAATAAATGTTCAAAAGATGTAATTATCGGGCATTTGGAGTGAATGCTGTTTCTGCAAACTTAAAGCGTCACAGTGAATGTTCCCTGTCACTAACTTTAAGAGGGAAAAAAGGAAATAACTTAGTACTGGTTTTTTAGACCAGTTCGTAAAAACTCTGTGCGGTAGATAATACAGTGTTGGTTTACATAAAGTGGCTGTGCGGAAGTACCTTTGTAAACTACATCAGCACCTGCTGGACAAGTGGTCCTTCCCCAACGAACATATTTCACTCCAGACTTCCCAGCTCCTTCCTTTCCCTTTTCGCCTTTGGTTCCTTGAGGCCCTTTCAAGCCAGGACTTCCAGCAGAACCTCTCTCTCCTTTGGGACCGGGAGGGCCTGGAAAAGGTCTGTTAACGCCCGGCTTACCAGCATCTCCTGTAAGTAGTCAGAAATACAAGGTTGAAAGATTTTTGGAAAATGTCAAGTAAAGCTAATAGCTCCATCTCGATAGACACTATGAAGATAACATTTCTTTTTTGCTCATTTTCTCTCTGTTAATTAGAGTAGAATACCTTTTGCCCCAGATTTGCCAGGTGGACCGTCCTTACCAGGAGGCCCAGCTTTCCCAGGAGACCCAACACCAGGTACTCCGGGGTTTCCTGGTATTCCTGGTTTTCCAGGTAATCCATCGCGGCCGTCTCGTCCTGTAATGAAAGGAAATCCAAAGTTAAATTATTTACCACTCTCTCCTTTGGGACAAGGAGGGCCTGAAAACGTCCTGTTAACGCCCGACTTACCTGCATCTCCTGTGAGAGGTCAGAAATACACGGTTGAAGGATTCTTCCAGAAAAAGTACCAAATCAGTTTGTGCTCAGTTTTTCGCTGTTAAAGAAGAAAAAATTATCAAAGTTGAGTACCTTTTGCCCCAGATTTTCCAGGTGGACCGTCTTTACCAGGAGGCCCAGCTTTCCCAGGAGACCCAACACCAGGCAATCCGGGGTTGCCTGGTAATCCTGGCGGACCTGTGGGACCATCCTTTCCATCGCGGCCGTCCCGCCCTGTAATGAATCAAAATTTGAGGTGAAGTTATTTACATGCGTGGAATAACTAACGCAAGATAGTATTGAATCTAGTCTCAAGGAAATGATCATATCCCAGTTACCATTTTACGCATTAAGGCCCTCAAAGAAAAGACTAGAAAGAATCCCGATTTTTTACGTTACATGTGAATTACAATACCTCGAGTTATGTAGGAATAGCGCTTTTGAACCATCAATTTGCTGGCAAAAAAATCCGACCTGTTTATTAGCGCTCCGACCCTGAAAGCAAAGAAGAAAGAAATATGACCTAACTTTCACTGAGTTGCTGGGTTTACGGTTTTGTGGTTTTTAATCAATTTCGGTTTTGCTTTTGATCTCTGCGGTTTTTCGAATTTCCTTTTTTGAGCGGTTATTGTTTTTGCGTTTTTTGTGAAGTTCTGTAAGTTTTGCGTCTTTATAAAACTTCGTGTCGCAGTTGCTCCATTCTAAACTGAAAGGTAGAACTTCTACAAAACAGTTACAAAGTTTCAAATTGGTCACAAAAAAGCTTTTTTTGCCCATTTTTAGGGGACGTTTTTGCAGTTACTATCAACGGCGCATTGATCTCCTTCCTGGGGCATACATAGTGTTTTTCTGGTATAAATTTTGTTGTTGCTACTTTTACTAACAAGAGCTCCTTGCCAAAAACAGTTTACTTGCATTAACGTGCATTTCTGGTAGGATTTTAATTCTAGTAGCTTAGTAGCACCTCAAGAGCTTGCAGTCGCAAGCTATGACGATTCTACGCACAGAGCAATTTTTCATTACTAATTGGCCGGTATGGGCGGTCATAAAAGGCTAACTGTTAACATCATTTCGACAGAAAACTTTGGGGAAGCAGCGTTTTAGTTTAATTTTTTTTTCTTCCCTAGCTTGTATTTCACCTTCGCCTTTATAAATTCACTACAATACTTATTGACTACATCCATTCATTCTCGAGTCTATTTTGCCAAAAATTAAGACACACTGACCTTCACGCGCAAGTCTAACAACAGCAAAATAGCCATACCATTAAGAACCCATCCTCATGTCCGAGCTATTCTTTAATAACAGAAACTGACTGAAATCTAATACTGAGGTTAGGGAGCGTCTTAGAACTTGTGATTATAATCTGATTTCATTTAACTCGCCTTTCTTCCACAGCCTTCAATCGCTTTTCAATGTCTGATTTCTGACCGGGAGTTGTGTTTTAAATTGCCCTCTTTGCTCTAGTGCCCAATGCAGAAGACACCGTTGCAGAGATGTTAGCAGTAGAGGCTTGTTTGCCTTCTCGACGCAGTTCCTCCAACGTAGAAATACGACGATCCATCTGAAGAATGACAACCACCAAAGCAGCGCACGTCGCAGCTAACACAACGCTCACAAGCAAGTGTGGGGACACTAGGTCAGACAAGCATTTCCCTTTAGGTTTCTTCTCAGATCTACCGTGATTCATCTCAAGACTTCCAAATTAAATCACCGTTTTTGCACGATAGGTAATTCTTCTGGTTGAGGAAACGAGGACTGTTCTGTAATTAACTTATCTACTACGATATCAAGAGCCTTGGGACACCGATAATGACTAGCAGAAAATTTTCGTGTTCGCAAAATTGCAAATTACCTTTCCCGTTTTACATTTTGTCCTTTGAAGGCTTCATAATAACGCTGTCAACGTCGACCTATTTTAATTCTTAACGCTTAGCCAAACTCGAGGTCGGGAAAGGAATAAAGTGTGCATTTTAGCAAATTCAATTAACTAGCGTACGAGTTAGAATTAAAAACATCAAGACCCTCTGTCTTATAGGAAGTACTGTGTTATTGAGTATTTCACCCCTTTCGTTTGCATACATTTAGACATCAAACAAATTTCATGACATTTGTTTGCCAATTTAATCTTTATAACATTGGGTCCTGAATAAATTTCGGTATCCACTCGACTGGAACAATTAATACAATAATCAAGCAGGGAAAGGAGAAACCTAGTGAAAAAATGCCGACACAAAGTGACTGCTGCACTACAAATAAGATCATCAGAAATGTAACTACATCAATTAAATACGATTTTTTTAAAAATGAAGGTCGCCTTCTTCGTTCTCTATATATAAATGACTACCAGGATAAAATTAAACGAACCAGGAATTATTCGCACGTTACTTCGCCGTATAAGTAGCCATCAAATCCTGCAAGCACACTATGAAGGTATGTAAGCAGTTAGTAGTTGTAACTTGTTACAATGTACAACTGTAGTTACATTTGGCACAGCACTTTAACACTGCCAGCTGAAATAAGAGAGGTCTTCAAACGGAGTTTGTTCGTAGTTCTTGGATCTGGGGCGCGGGAGGGACTTTGCCGATCTGTCCATGTTTAAGCTTAAACGAGTGTATTCACTCAAACACAACTAGGTTCCTTGCTTTTAGAGGATATCCCATTTCAGTTTTCCATCTCTTCCCGATGCATTATCACCTTTAGGAAGTTATGGATCTGGGACAAGGTATCTCACTAGAGTTACAGCGTGTGCGTCTAGGGAAAGATAGAGAAGTCAGTCTCAGACACAAGTACAAAAACATTCCCTTGGTGGACCCCCTCGGACGGATCTTCACTGATCTACCAGCCTTCCTCTCTTAGCATCATTTTTCTCCTCGCCACTTTTGTTTTTCTCCCTTTGTCGTACCCAGCATACTGCGTCAAAATAGCCCTGATATAAAATATAAATAAAAATTGGATGAAGGCCCTAACATTCTGCCTCTGCCGACAGTAACTGTAACAGCGTGTGCGTTACAGGTACATTATACTTAATACTTCTGAAGATGACTATTAAAAAAGTCTGACGAAAGAATTGAGATTTGATCGTGTAATTACTTTTCTGATTCACCTCCATACTTAAGTTAGTCTGTCTGTCTGTCTATCGGTCAGGCAGTCACTCAGGCAGTCAGTCAGTCTGTCTGTCTGTCTGTCTGGAATTAAAGAAACTTGGCTCCGTGCTGAAATAAAGCGTGTGATTGTCTGTTTTTCTATCTGTCTGCGATGTCGACTACTGTGACGTTGTTTGGGTCAATTTAGATCAGGCTCTTGCCACTAAAATCCAGAAATTGCAAAATCGTGCTGCACGCATAACAATCTTACAGGTTACAATTTGCATTCAGCGGAATTAAGGAAACAAATTATCAAAACTGGACGTGATTACAGTGGGTCTGTTTTTAAGAGCAATCTCTATGATCACGATGCGCATTGTGCTGTGTGCTTTGTCATGTCACGTGGCTCAACGCTGATGATCCAGCACAGAATGACTGTCCATCTGGATGGACCGAGGAGTATTATGGGTACCTGATGACTGCATATTACTATCATGCGAACCAAAAGGATTACCTCTGTGTTGACAAAGACCAAGAGTTATTCATGACACTGAGTAATTCGGACCAGAATGGCGCCTTGCTGTACCACGTGGAAGGGAATTGTGGCTCTCTTCCATGTCTTCCCTATGTTCAGCATCGAGAGCTGACATGCCCCGTTTGCACCAGGTGAGAATAAGCTTTCCAGTAGGCTTGTGACATTCAAAAAACTCTAGAGACTGATATTAAGCATCAGACGTATCATGTGAGAAATTATTTTTGTTGAAGGCCGGACTCTGTGGTGTAACGTTTGTTTTAACTTTTTAATTGTTTTTTTGCAAAGAAACTAACAAAAGGACAAAAATTTTGAAACAAAGATAGCAACTTTTTTGCTGTTCTTCTTTTTGAAAAAAAAGAGACTTTTTTTGGTCCCTAAACGAGAACATTATTTACTGCAGTCGAACCTTTCCCTATAGACACCTTAGTAATACAGACACTGCCCCTTACGGATTTCCAAATTTAAAGAATCCCCACCACATCTGCAATACGAACTTACAGTCGTATTAGTCACAAAAAAAACAAAATTCATACAATCTCTTTCTCTATGATAAAGGCACCACTCTAATAAGGATAGTTCTCATGGTCTCAAAGATACCATTCTTCAAACAGTCCCTAAAGCTATTTCTAAAAACAGTTAATACCTTTGTTACGCAAGGTGGTCAGCTAGTTTGATCCGTCCCTTTGGTTTTCGTATTAAGGATCGAGTTTTGACTGCAGGTATTTTGTGGTACATGTAATTACAGAATGCATTGTTTGCGAAAAGATCTGTTATAACTTATGAGAATCCAGTTTTATGTACTTAAGCTGTTTAGGCCATGTAAGACCATGTTAAGGCAGTTAAAGACAGGGGAGGAGGAGGACCGGAAGGGGAAAAGTGCGAAAGGGAAAAGGGAAGGGAGCCTCACTCTTTCTCCCCAATTCGAGGGTCTCAACGGGGTGGTAGCTTCGACGGTTGACGGTTAAGTTTCAGAGCTTTTGACGGTTATAAAGTAGACTGCAAAACAGTCCGTATTTTTGCGTATTCAAGTGCGCGCGAGCAGTCAAACAAAAGGTCTGGAATGAGGATAAAAACAGAGAGCGAGACTGGGGAGAGACCCTAAAAATACGGACACATGCTAAACTGGCCAGATCCTAGATTCTTCAGGAGTCCAAAGCTACAGACCAGATCGGTTGACGGTAAAATACAACTTTTTTTGACGGTTGAAGGTTAACTTTTAGGCCGTTTGACTGCTGACGCTAATAATCCCATTGGGACCCTCCAATTCCCTTCCCTTTTCCCTTAAATTCCTTTCAATCCCCTACCCCTTTCGACGCCTCCTGCTACTACGCAGACTACCAGTACACATAATTGTCAAAGAATGAGTCTGTCAATTTAATGTGCTAGTCTCACTGTTAGTTCTGTTGCTGTCAACAACAGGTACCTAGATTTTAGATCAAAAATGAAATGTCGTTTTTAAGCGACTTCAAAGTAGCCTTGTTGGGTAATTGTGTTGTTACGTTTGTTTCCATCACCACTAACAACAAAACAGGATCAAAGTATTATTGAGAAATTGCGTTACCGCAGTCGTGGTCCTTGTGTATCCCAATTTTTAGTAAATTTCTACAGTTTTAAAAAATCTGATGCTCATAGGCTCTTGAGGCATGTTGACCCTCGAGTAATCAATTCTTAGTAAAATCGCCACCAACTCATTTGCACTTCCTACTGATTTTTAACTTTCAAAGTCCAACTTCCCCAGCCAATACACTAAGCTATCACCTGCCGTATTTTCCGAAAATACGAGACTTTTTTGGCTAACTGTTCTGCGTCTGCTGCGTGTTCCATGAAGAGGCGCTACATACTACAGTTGCCAGTAAGACTAATGTACTGTCCTATACAGGAAACTACGTCCATTTTTACAATCCCAACTGAAGCGCAAAAATGGTAATAAAAATGAAGCAGATTGTCTCTATTCATGGTTTAGGAATGAGAACTGATCTATAACAAGAGAGAATGATTTATCTACTACATAGTCAAGTGCCTTGGGACACTGATAAACGGCAGCAGAAAATTTTCCTGTTCGCGAAATTGCAAAATCACCTTTCCAGTGTTGAATTTGTCCATTAAAGGCTTCATAACAACGTATCCAGCATAACTGCTATAAGTCATTTAGTCAGAGACTAGGTGAAGGAAATAACTCCTATGTCAATACGGTAGGAACCTCCCGTAAGCGACCACCCAAAATGCAAAGACTGAGAGGTCGCTTACAAGAATAGAGTCACAGGGAGTCTCTTCCGAGAAGGGTAGGCCTTTCCCGATTGTGCTCGGCAACTTTTGAGCAACTTTTGGCGTTTGGAGCAACGTTTTGCAGTTCTAGTAACCTCGAGCAAATTTTGAGCAAAATATAGGTTTAGAGCACATATCAAGCACGAAAAAGTCAAAGATTTCATAGAAAACTTCAATTTTTTTAATTTTTTTTAATTTTATATTTTAAATTTATTTTAAAATTCATTTTTATTTTTTTAAATTGTTTTACTTTTTTTTTTCTTGACCGATGTTAGTAATTATTGTGAAGAACGAAAATAAAGCTTTTGATTAACGTTAATATAAAAATATCAAAAATTTAGGTGACAACTTTTGAAATTTAGGTAGCAGCTTTTTGGATTTTTGGCAATTTTCTAGCAACTTTTTGGCATTCCACTGACCAACTTTCAGCATTTTACGTGCACGATAGGGAAAGGCCTAGAGAAGAAGTCCAGATACATCTACTTTAGGTAAGATAGTGACGTAGAATCCTCAAACTTGGGAGGTACATACTGCCCCTGAAAACTGCAGTTTAGCCACCTTAAATGAACTATAAGTTCTATGCTTTGGTCGGTATACGGATTTCAGTCTTACTTCTCTTTTGAACGCGTTATCGCTAGAAGAAATTCTTGAATAAAGAAGAAGGTTTGTGACAGGATAGCCGGCAACTTATACTTATATTTTTAAATATAAGTTTAAAAACACATGTACAAAACACATTCCTGAGACAACAGCTGAGTGGCCTCCGTCAGACCTATCTTCGCAATTTGAATCGCTTGAGAACAAGTACAGTAGCAAAGGCTCACCAGCCCTATTCTCCTCTTCTCTCTTCTCCTTTCCTCCATGGTGGTGTACTTTATGCAGACAACTCTTTTCTTTCTTATTCTGTTTTTACTATGTTGCAAGAAGCATGTCCAGTAAAGATACTTGTTTTGTAGTCACGTGTAAGAATAAAGCTATGTATAGGGTAATCTCTCTATTGTGCATATTATTTTCTATCAGTGACATGGCATGATCATTGCCCAGGGGCTGGGCGAGTACTACTCAAACAGTCCAGATCGAGAAAATAATAAATAACTGATCGAAATTTCGCAGCTTTTGCAAAGCCTAAATTTCATTCCTTTCTTTGAGATACATTTTGAAAAAGCACTTTGAAACCTTTCAGATCATGACAGCTTTCAGCCTGCGCAGAAGGAGCCAGAGTTTTTGGGCGGGAGGAGAAATATAAACGAAGCATGCGCGCACGAGGGAAGAAAAGGAGGGGTGGAGTCCTCTATAAAACCAACCAAAAAACACTAACTGACGCCTGCCAGGCAGGCTAGACAGCTTTTGTAGTAGTGATACAAACTGACTCAAGATCGATTTTCATTTTCTTCTCCAGTTTTATTTTTTAATTTAAGCCATGATTACAAGATGACTCTCCGAGGTTGACGAGAGAAGTTTTATTACTTGGTGCAAACAGCACATGTCAGCTCTCGATGCTGAACATACGGAAGACACGGAAGTGAGCCAAAGAGCCCTTCCACGAAGAATAGTAAGGCACCATTCTTGTTCGCATTAGTCCCCGGAACATACTCCGGGTCTTTGTCAACACAAACGAAGTCTTTTTGGTTCGGGTGGTCGTAATATGCGGTCATCAGGTACCCATGATACTCCTCGGTCCATCCAAATGGACAGTCATTTCGTGCGGGCATCATCAGCATTGAACCACGTGACTTGACAAAGCAGACAACGCAAGGCGCCTCGTGATCATGAAGATTTCGTCTGAAAAGATACCCACTGTAGAAACTGACGTCATATTCAGTGCCAAACACATATCCTGACTCCTGATTGTCATCTTTATACCTGTCGTACTTTCGATTATGTGGAAGACAAAGGTAGTTTACTCCACCACCTTGGTGACTGAAATGTTCACCTCCCATTAAACCTGAGGACGAAAAACTACAAGCTTACAAAGGTACAACACTCTCCTATAAAGTGTACTCACCACAAATTTCACTTTCTTAGTAACTGACAGTACAATAGAGCAAACTATTGTTACGACAAACTGGATTTACTGCACTCGAACTGTAGCGCTTATAAATCTCTGCAATAAAAGGTAATTACTGAAACTCTTCTCATCTATTTGCAATGACTCAAAATAACTGTAAATAAATAAATAAATAAATAAATGTTCAAGGTGTCAAAAAATTGTCCGTTTGCTAAGTATTTGAAATGGAGGCTGTTTCTGCAAACTTAAAATAGTGAAGGCCCTTATACTACCCTTGTGAAAAAGATAATAAGTGGAAAAATTTTTGACCTTAACAATAACTTAACCCTCAGAAGTACAAGGTTTATCTTAGTTTTTTCCTAGAGGATAAAACATCAGCTCCCGATGTTTTCAGTAGCTGTTTGTTCATCCCTTGCACACATTTTGAGACAGGTTTAGTGATGGTCAGTTGCTATGGTTACGAGATATGAAGTCATTAGTAGCAGGTGCTCAAGTCATTTTTGGGTGAAAATACATGTTTTTTCAACTTCATTCAACAACAAAAGTAAATCTGGGGGCTAAAATCATGCAAAATGCTTATTTATGTGTTATTTTTCATGTAAAGCTAAAAAAATACCATTTATCGCAGTTTTAACCTGATTTCTAATTCTTGGTAAAAGCCAAGATGGCGACCATTGTTGATGACGTCACAGGCCTCCAGCAGCGCCACCACCCATAAAATATACCTCATCCTGTTAAGAAGATCAAAGGCTTTCCACTAAAGGTAAAATCGCTTCGAAATACCGCAACATATCAAAACCTCCAGGGAGAGGTTCCGTCCACCCCCCTCTCTTGTACCACGGTGGGGGTATGAATTTGCGTGTAGGTCGGAGGGTCAATTCTACTTTATTACACCAGTTTCTAAAACTTTTTAGTAGTAGCTAGAATACAGTCTCAGTTAACCGGTGTCTGTGTTGACGTACCTTTATAAACCACCTCAGCACCTCCTGGACAAGTGGTCCTTCCCCAGCGAACATATTTCACTCCAGACTTCCCAGCTCCTTCCTTTCCCTTTTCGCCTTTGGGTCCTTGAGGCCCTTTCAACCCAGGACTTCCAGCAGAACCTCTCTCTCCTTTGGGACCAGGAGGGCCTGGAAAAGGTCTGTTAACGCCCGGCTTACCAGCATCTCCTGTGAGTGGTCAGAAATACAAGGTTGAATGTTTTTTGGAAATTGTCTCCCGTAGCTGTTCTTCCAGGAAAAAACTAAACTAAAGATTTTTGATTTTTTCCTGTAAAGGAAACCTTTCTTCTCCGATCAGTTTCTTACTGTTAAAGAAGCAAAAGTAATCAGTGCAATACCTTTTACCCCAGGTTTACCAGGTGGACCGTTCTTACCAGGCGGTCCAGCTTTCCAGGGGACCCAACACCACGTACTCCAGGCTTTCCTGGTATTCCTGGTTTTCCAGGTAATCCTGGTGGACCTGTGGGACCATCCTTTCCATCGCGGCCGTCCTTCCCTGGAATAAAACGAAATTTAAAGCACAATTATCAATTCGGAGTTAAAGAAGTATTGGATCAAGTTCAGGGACAACTTACGAAAAGCTAAATTTTCTTCCATTTTTATGTGCTTGATACCACTCCCATAAACCCATGCAGACGATTGCTTTCATTTTATTTTATTTTTTTGTCGAAGTGTCCTATGCAAGTTTGTCTCAGTGGGCAGTGGCAAACATACAAACAAACCAGTCCGAATTCTAGTGAACTCAACTTCATTTTTTGAGTCAAATCCAAGAGATCATATCTTTTAGTCTATTACCATTTTACGCATCAGGGCCCAGACCAGATATTATCCTAACTTTGTGATCAATACATGTGAATCACAATACCTCGAATGATGTAGGAAAAGCGCTTTTGGACCCTTAACTTGCTGGAAAAAAATTCCGACTTGTTTAATAGCGCTCCGAGCCTGAATAAAAAAAAAAACGGAGAAAGCATGATGAGGTAACTTGAACTGAGTTGTTGGGACGTTTTTCGGTTTTTCAGTTTTTTAACCAATTTAATTTTTTGGGATCGGGTGTTTAGTTTCTGCGTTTTCGGTTTTAGTTCCCTTAGCGTTCATCGTTTTTGCGGTTTTGTGTCAGCACTCAGTTTCTGTTTTGCTTCTTTATAAGACTAGGCACACTAAGGGAATTTTCTTGTCACCGTTAATGGCACATTCTGGGTTACCGTCACAGTGAACTTCTACGAAGTTTCAAATTAATTAACTTAGTTACAAAAAGTCTGTAAGTCCATGGCCATAAACAACAGCAGAAACAAGGTGTGTTGTCTTTTCGGTCATTGAGAACAGTGATTTTTCGGTTTTCATTGTCGGATTTATGTCATGCAAGTCTTCACGTTTTGTCCGATTTTCAGGCATCGACTGATTTTGCGTTACTGTCACTAAGCCTTTATGTCCCGAGAGCCAGCCAAGGCATATACAGTTATTTTCTTGTATACGTAAGTCATGTGTATTTTGTTACCGTTCTGGCATCGCGATATCATTACTTTTCTTGCGAACAAAGCCCCTTGCCAAAAAAGTTAAATTCATAACATGTGGGGGTCAAGAGGCAGCGGATATCAACTGCTGAGTGGGATATTTGAAATCAAATTTTTAAAGTGCAAATTACCTGGCAGTGCTTTTTAGCAGTGGCATAAAGATATTTCTGCCAGAATTTTATAGAAAATGACAATTCTAAGCAGCACAGTAGCACCAGAGAGCTTGATAGCAAGCTATGACGATTCTAGCGAAGCGCCACTGTTCATCAGTTAAATAATCAGTGTCCGCCAGGCGCTCGTTGAAGGCTATTTGTTAACAACATCTTGACAGAAAAATTTTGGGAACCAACGTGTTAGTTCTGTTTTCTTCCCCAGGTTTTATTTTATCCTCTTCTTCATTGATAAATTTTGGAGTCTACCATGCCAAAAAGACATACTGACCCTTTGCCACTTTGCCCTTTAAAAATCGTCATACTCGTCTGACAATTAATGCTGAGATTAGGAGAGCGTTTTTAACCTTTGATTATAGTTTGATTTCATTAGTAACTCACCTTTCTTCCACAGCCTTCAATCGCTTTTCAATGTCTGATCTCTGACTGGGAGTTGTGTTTGAAATTGCCCTCTTTCCTCTAGAGCTCAATCCAGAAGACACCGTAGCAGAATTGTTAACAATAGAGCCGGCTTGCTTGCCTTCTTGACGCAGTTCCTCCAAGGCAGAAATAAGCCGAACCATCCTAAGATTCAAGATCACCAAAGCTGCGCAGGTCGCAGCCAACACAACAGACAAGAAAATGACCAAGCGTGAACACGCCAACAGGTCAGAGAAGCATTTCCCGTTGGGCTTCTTTTTAGATTTGCCGTGATCCATCTTGTGACGAATCAAATCACTGTTTTCGGTATAAGTTACTCTTCTGATTACGGAATGTGAAGTGATCTATAACTGATTTACCTACGAGTAGTACATTATCAAGGGCCTTTGGACGCTAATTATCACTAGCAGAAAATTTTTGTGTTCGCAAAATTGTAAATCAACTTCCCTGTTTTGCATTTTGTCTCGGTTGAGGGCTTCATAAAACCCCTGTAACTCACACCAATTGTCCTCACTATTTAATTCTAAGCGCTAATCCAAAGTCAAGGAAAATAACTAATAACATGTACACTGCAGGAAATTTAATTTAACAAACATTTTCCTGTGGCAATTTGGGAGAATTAAACCAGACTGCTGTTTATAAAATTGCGTTCTTTGTCGGTTCTGCCGTATCCACTCGACTGGAACAAAGAAAACAGTCTGCAGGGAATTAAAGTGAAAAGGTAATGACGATTCAGAAAATGTAAAACTGAAACTTTAACAGGGAGTTTTAATCGAAGATCGACAAGTATATGTTGTACGCTGTAGTTTATGCAAGTGATACGATGGATGTGAAAAGACCAACACGCACGAATAAGGGTAACACTGCCCTATTAAACAAATGCACTTTTAATATATTAAAAACAATTATTACAATAAATTGAACATACATCTATATTCACTCCTCAGATCTCTATAAATGACTGCCAGGACAATAAAAGGAACCATGCAGGAACCATTCACATGTTACTTCCGTGTAAGTAGGCCATCAAATCCGGAAAGTGCCAACAACGAAAGCCCAGGCTCTGTGGGAGCTCGTAGGAAATTGAATTTTATATAAGAATGTATGACAACAAATAAAACATGTTCTAAATTCCGCTTTTTTAAAAGATTCAAGATAAAAATGAGTTACCTTTTGTTTGCATTGTGTTTTTTACAGCCAGTTGGCTTCTAGTTGAATTTTGAAACCGTTTTGGAGAAAGTAAGATTTCGAGTTGCACTGTAACATTATTATTATCATGAAAGCCTTTAAACTGGAGTGCTGATGAATGAGCTTGCAAAAAAGGCTGAAATAAGTATTTTGCTGCTATGGGATACATGGAATTTAGAGACTATTCCATGCCGAAGCATAGATGGGTTGTCATCTGGGTTCGGGAACCAAACATTCACCAAACATTCATTAGCTAGTGGGCGACTCTTGGTAATCTTCGGTAAAAGTTACTTTTTTAATGCAAAATCAGCTGCGTCAGTCGGACTACGATAAATGGGGGAAAGAATGGATTGGCGCACCCTTCGAAGTATCAATTTTTTTGCGAATTATATCAGCTTTACATCAACTCTGACATCAACACATATTGACTACGATACTTTATTATTTTGTTTCTCTCCTTTGGTTTACTTTTATTCTACAGATACAAGACACTGGGGGACAGAGAGGGCAGAGAAAGGGGACAGAGAGGGCATCCCCTATATACACCCTATTCCATAGGTAATTCGTCTCGAATTATTTTTAGAATCGGGATAAAGTTACCTCGCGCGAGGCGTGGATGTTTCGTGGAGGCTTCGCATGACCAAAAGCCGTGCAAAACATGTCGGGCGAGAGGCAATGAAAGCGTAAAAAGATCGAGAGCATTCCTGAATATTGAAGCGAAATGAGTCGGCGCTCACCTGGGAAAAAGGAATCGCTGGACTCTTTGACAACCCGTGAAATCAGTTTAACTCGAAGTTGTCGTAACCTCAGTGCTTTAATAAAATGAGAAATTTCGCCGGTCTATTGAAACCGGTCGTTTGTACAATTTAGGTAGTTTAAGATCCAACGACGCGGACGACAACTAGAACGTCGAAAAACAATAGGTTTAATTAGCAAAACAACAACTTCGCACGTGCAACACACTTTTTTGTTCATTTCCTTCCCGTTTTTGCACGACTACGACGTGAAAATGCCTAATTTCGCGTTTTATGGAGGACGTAAATAAGCAACGACGAAATTTTATTTCTCTTTCTGAGCTTGAATATGGTCCCTTGAAATTCAGCTTTAGGAGGGTTCGCCTACAATTGACAAAGTAAGTGGGTAGGAATAATCGCTATAAAGACTGAAAAAAATAAACAACAAACCAGAAATTGCTCTCTTCAAACTGTAAATTATAAATGATCCTGAGAGAATATTCAGTGTGTTAACGATTTCCCTGCTCTACTGTTAGCTCTATACAAGAGAGGAAGGGTGATTCTTTTTAAGTTTCGGTTTCGCTGACACAGCTTTCGCAGAAATCTCGCTGTAGTCGTTTTCGTCGACAAAAGGAATAGCAAAATCGCTCTCCGCGTCTTTCCCCATTTTGTTCTGCGTCATTTCGTGAAGGACGCGTGGCTCTCAGCGTGGGTCATCCACGCGGAACACATTCGCGCTATGTGATTGGCTGTTGTCTAATCCCCCTTGAGATCTGTGGTGTTAAAAATAACTCGAGACGAATTACCTATGGAATAGGGTGTATATGGGGGACGCCCTCTCTATCCCCTTTATAGTCTCTTGACAGATATTATTACAGCTTAAATCTATTTTGTGCACACAGCGCATGTCAGTTCTCGATGCTGAACATAAGGAAGACACGGTAGTGAGCCGCAAACACCTTCTACAGGGTACAACAAAGCTTCCCTTCGGCCGGCGTGGCTACCAGGAACATACTCTGGGTCTTTGTCCACACAGACGAAATCTTTTTGGTTCGGGTGGTTGTGAAATTCAGTCATCAGGTACCCGTGATACTCCTCGGTCCATCCAGATGGACAGTCATTCCTTGCGGGCATCATCAACAATGAACCACGTAATTTGACAAAGCAGACAACACAAGGTGCGTCGTGTCTATAGAGATTTCTTTTGAAAGGGTTTCCATTGTACTGAGGGACCTCATACTCGGTTCCGTACATGTATGCTGAGTACTGATCGCCATCGCTGTACCTGTCATACTTGGGATTGTGTGGAAGGCAAAGGTAGTTAGCTCCACCACCTTGATGATTGTGACGTTCTCCACCAATTCTACCTACAAAGTATTAAGCACAATGGCAGAATTAATTTGAAGCATAACTGTGGAGAAAAAAAATTGTTTATTTATTTATTTATTTATCTTTTTATTTTTCATGAATCAGATCGTAAAGAAAAATGTTTTAATATGTAAAAGACTGAGTCGACATACCTTTGTAAACCACCTCAGCACCTCCTGGACAAGTGGTCCTTCCCCAACGAACATATTTCACTCCAGACTTCCCAGCTCCTTCCTTTCCCTTTTCGCCTTTTGGTCCTTGAGGCCCTTTCAACCCAGGACTTCCAGCAGAACCTCTCTCTCCTTTGGGACCTGGAGGGCCTGGAAAAGGTCTGTTAACGCCCGGCTTACCAGCATCTCCTGTGAGTAGTAAGAAATACAAGGTTGAAAGATTTTTGGGAAATGTCTCCTTCAATTGTTCTTGCCTAGATAAACCCTGTGAAGATAACATTTACTGCTCATTTTCTCTCTGTTAAAGAAATATAAAGTTAATCAAAGATGAGTACCTTTTGCACCAGATTTGCCAGGTGGACCTTCCTTACCAGGCGGCCCAGCTTTCCCAGGGGACCCAACACCAGGTAATCCAGGGTTGCCTGGTATCCCTGGTTTTCCAGGCAATCCTGGTGGACCTGCTGGGCCATCCTTTCCATCGCGGCCGTCCCGTCCTGTAATGAAACGAAATTTAAAGTTAAGTTATTCACATGCCTTGAAAAAACGCAACACAGTATTGGATCAAGTCTCAAGGAAAGCTAAATTTTCTTCCATTTTCTTTGTAGTTGATATGACAAATCCCATATTCCCAGGCTTACTTTTTTTCTGATCTTACTGTCCCTATAGTTTGTCCCAGTGGGCAGAGGCAAACAAACAAACAAACCAATCCTAGTCCTAGTGAACTCAACTTCATTTTTCCAGTCCAAAAAATAAGCAAATCCAGGAAATCATATCTTTTGGCAAATCCCAGTTACCATTTTACGAACATCAGGGCCCTCAAAAGACCAGAAAGAATCCCAACTTTTTTAACGCTACATGTGAATCACAATACCTCGAATTATGTAGGAAAAGCGCTTTCGGACCCTCAATTTGCTGGAAAAAAATTCCGACCTGTTAAATAGCTCTCCGACCCTGAAAGAAAAAAAGTTAATTGAGAGTTGGATTTTTCAGTTTTGCAGTCCTAAGCTCTTGATCTTTGCGGTTTTTCAGTTTTAATTAATTTCCTTAGCGGTTAATGTTAATTTTCGCGGTTTTGTTACAGTTCTGTTTTGCGTCTCAATAAAAGGCATTTAAATTTTTTTTTGGTCATAGTTGGTACAGTCTAGAAGGATACAACATTTTCGAAGTTTCAAATTAGTTACAACAAAAAGTCTGTAAATCTATGGCCACAAACAAGGTGTGTTGCCCTTTTCGATCATTGAGAACCGCGATTTTTCGGTTTTCATTTTCAGAATCATGTCATGCACGTCTTCACGTTTTTCGCTGATTTTCAGGCTTCGACTGATTTTGCGTTAATATCAGTAAGACCTTACGTTCCGAGATCCAGTCATACCTGAGGCATACACGGTGTTTTTCTTGTATATATTGTTATTATTAACTTGCCGTTCTCATATCGATGTCGTTACTTCTCCTGCACCGCCGCAAGGGGTGCGGGTGGGGGGTGTTACTCCCTTATATAAGCCATATATGTTTGTGCCGCCCCAAAGAGTGCGCCGTTTCGGTCGGTCTGTATACCATTTTGGTCTCGAATCGGGTATGGTTTTCGTGGGAATAACGGGAGTGTATGAAGGTATTGTCGTTTCAATTCCAAATGAATAAGAAAGGAAAAGAAATATGCGAATTCGAAACGGACTTAAAGAAATCTTTTTGTTAGGGTTCTAATCTAAGTAATGATGACATTATTTGTGCCTAAAGGCTAGGTCTGGAAATAGGTATGGATTTTAGACGCAAGGTGTGAAGACGGGTGCGGAAAATAACATTTTTTCTTTGGTCTGAAATAGGGTCAGGACTTGGAGAAACGGGCGGCACACCCCTACCAGGATTTCCCAGGAATACTCCCACCGGGCTCTTGCGAACAAAGCTCTATGCCAAAAAAGTTAACTTGATAACATTGAAGGTGAAGAGGCAGCGGATGTTTGAAATCAAATTTTATAAATCCAATTTACGTGCTTTTTATCAGTGGCATAGTGATATTTCTGGCATAATTTTATATAAAATGAGAATTTTAAGTTTCTCAGTTGCAATTCTTTGTTTAACAAAACAGAGCTTGCTAGCAGGTCATTATATTGTGACGACTCTAGCGAAGCGCCACTGTTTATTAGTAATTGAGGGCCAGGCGGTCGTCCAACCCAATTTGTTAACGACATCTTGACAGAAAACTTCGAGGAACCAACGTTTTAGTTTTCTTTTCTTTTCCTAGCCTTAATTATTTTACCTTTCTCTTCATAAGTTCACTTAACTCTTTACCGCGTAAATTTAGAGTCTGTTAAGGCAAAAAAAGGCACACTGACCCTCTCCCCTTAATGGTCATACTATTAAAATCATCCTGATTTCCAAGCTATTCTCTACGAAAACTGACTCATCGATATCTAATGCTAAGATTAGGGAGCGTTTAACTTCAGATTATCATTAACTCACCTTTCTTCCACAGCCTTCAATCGCTTTTCAACATCTGATTTCTGACCGGGAGTTGTGTTTGAAATTGCCCTCTTTCCTCTAGTGCCCAATCTAGAAGACACCGTAGCAGAATCGTTAACAGTAGAGGCTTTCTTGCCTTCTCGACGCAGCTCCTCTAAAGTGTCGTTGAACGCAGAAATACGTCGATTCATTCGAACATTCAAGACCACCAAAGTAACGCACGTGGCAGCCAACACAACACCCACAAAAATGACCAAGTGTGGAGACAACAGGTCAGACAAGCACTTCCTTTTATGAAGGCTCTTCTCAGATTTGCCGTGATCCATCTCAAGACAACAAAGATCGAATTGCCGTTTCGCGCGATAGGCAATTCTTCTGGTTGAGGAAAGAAGAACTATTCAATAATCGATTTAACTCCTGCGATATCAAGAGCCTTTGGTCACTGATAATCAATAGCAGAAAAATTTCGTGTTCGCCAAATTGCAAATTACCTTCCCTGTTTTGCATTTTGTCTTTGAAGGCTTCATAATAACGCTCATATCTCTGACGGCATGTCAACATCGTCGACCCATTTTCATTCTAAATCCTTAGCCACACTTAAGGAAAACAATAAAGTTCACATTTTTAGCAAATTTCCATTTACTAGCATACGAGTAAGAATTAAGCTCATCAAGATCCTCTTACTGGAAGTACTGTATTACTGAGTATCTCACACTTTCGTTTGCATGCATGTAGACATCAAACAAATTTTACGACATTTGTTCGAGATTCTGTATCCACTCGACT
>NC_133202.1:33006846-33071846 GCF_958299795.1 Porites lutea
AACACGGGGGGATATACAAATTCCAGTTTGCTAGAAGGTGATAAGAAAGTGAGAAAATGTCATGCAGTGCTATTCCTAAGAAACTGTTTGAGCCGAAAGTGGATGTGATTTTGACCATTCGCTTCAAAATAACAGCGGAAATCGAGATAACAAAACATATGTTTTGTGTCCTACTTTGCAGATGAGGACGTGTATCGGCGTTTTGAAAAACATAATTGTTTTTTCTTTCATTCATTGCCATGGAATATGCGTTTACATTTTTTTTTTTTTCACTGTTAATAGCTCGGTTGATGCGGCTGGCAATCATCTTGCCGGCGGAAGTTTCATAGAAAAGGAATAAAATGAAAGACTTTTCCTGAAGATTACGTAATCAGTTTCCGTGGTGCAGTGGTTAAGTGTAGTCGCGTCAAGCTGAAGGTGCAGGGTTCGAGTCCCACCCAACTCTTTGTTTCTTCTTTCTTTGTTTTTCCGTTTTTTGTATTGCTGTTTTCTATAAATATATAGCTAAATAACTGTTACTTAATAAAGTGCAACAAACAGCAAGAAAAGTATTGTGTTTCCAGAGAAAATATCGTGCACCATATACTAAATATATGGATAAACAATCTGAATTTCTATTACTTCCTAAAATTTACGGTGGGAAAACCAGAGTTGTAACTACTTGATCATTTTCTAAACAACTTCCCACAAGTTCTTTCTATAGACTGATAGTAATTATTCTAGTACTTTCCAACATGTGAATAGGACATTCAATGTCATTTTCGATTCTTTTAAGTCTCACTGCCTAACTAATGCCAGTATCAACAGAATGTGCCGCAGCATTACTATCTCTTAGATACCCTAGTACATGTATATATTTAGGTACATAGTAATAATCATATATAAAGTACCTAACGATTTTTTCCAAAGTTTTTAAAAAATATTTTTCTGTACCGAAACTTTTATTTTTGTACTGAAATTTATACTTCTTTACTGGGATACATATTGTTGTACTGGTGTATATTTTATTGTACTGGTAAATATACTTGCACAGTCAATGAATATGTTTGTGTACTAAGATATAGAAGGCAGTAATATAATATATATTTGTGTATTGCCGTTGTGGGCCACCGTACAAATGAAATAAAGGCCAGAGAAAAAAATTACACACAAAGTCAAGTTTTTTTGTAAAATGCTAGAAAATACAAAGCTCTGCTGAAAACATTTCATTTGAATGGTGTAATTATTAAGGATTGTCCACAGATTGAAAGTTTACTAATGTTTCTTTAAAAAAAACAAGCAAGCAAACAAAAAAACAAAAACAACAAAACTTACTCTGACAGCTTCTATTTCACCAAAGGTGGAAAAATATTCTGCCAGGGTCACTGAAAAGTAATTCAAAGAGCTACTGATTTCCTTACTAATGTAATTACAAGTTAAAATAGCTTATCAAAAAAGGACTGTTCTTTAGGTTTGACTCTTAGCCATGTCATGCATTCTGCATCACAGTGAAGTCATAAATAATAATTTATTATGGACTCCATTCTACAAACTGAGACTGAAACACTTTGTCAAGTGAAGGTCAGTGAACCACATATTAAAATAAAAATCAGCATTTCTTTGTGACTGCATATGGCAAATTCCATTCCATGTCTCAAAATAAATAACCTGTCCATGATGGCCACATATAACATCAACAATAAAGATAAACTCAGTCTGGTAAAATTATTGGAAGGAAATGGATGTTTAAAACTGAGTATTATACTCAGCGATTGTCCAAAACTGTCCCATAGAGGATCATTGGAAATTCCAATGGTGGGGTGGGGTGGGGTGGGGAGGAGACGAGGTGAGTGGTGGTCTTAAAAGGCCAACGTTTTTAAAGGAAAGTCTGAAGCTAAGGTAGAATTTAAGGGCTGGGGAGTCAGTATGGACATTTTTGTGGGACAACAGTAGATGTGCATGAGGGTTGCACAGGCGCAGATCTAGGATAAATACTGACTGATTTTCTAAACAAGGGCTGAAGGCACAAGCCTCTACGGGATTGTAGGGCATACTCTGGGCCCAGGAATTGTTTTGGATTTTAACTCCCTGAAGTCCCCTTTCCTGAGTTTCTGAGTCACTGGGGGGCATCTGATCCCTGGAAATTGGAAAAAAAAACTGTTTATCTAAACCATTTTTCAAATTTCAACTTGGGAAGTTTTTCACGTATTATTGTTAAACACTGTATTATGAAAAATCTGATGGATTTCTGTAAAACGTGCGTGGATCTGTGCCTGTTGCACATTAAAAAACATGACAAATGACAAACATGGTGCAATTATTGTACAGTGAAATGTTGAAACTCATTGGGCCAGGTGTTTGGGTATATCTTGGTGTGAAGGATGGTTATGATCTTATTACTGTAATAAAAACAGTGAATTTGGGTAATTTACAGACAAATGTAGAATTCTGGTGGAGAATGTTGGAAGTTAAAAGACTTTAAAAACAGTAGGGCTTTTTAGTATCTCTATGATAACTTTTCCTTCATTAAAAATTTTTGGTCTCAGAGGTTTTATTTTTCTGCTCCTGATCCATTTTACTTCTACCTTGACTAAACCAAAACACAGTCGTGTTTCTTCCACTGCAACAAAAGAGAATCATCTAAAATCTCCTATGGCAATTCCAACAGTAACAAACAAATAAAACGGCCTGAATGATATAAAATTATTTTTTGATGCTATGGAAATGCATGCAATTGCGTGGATGAATCTTGGTCATCTCTACATTATGCCCATGCAAAATACCACAAAGATTATAATTATTTATGATTAATATTGAACATTAAGTCTTTACCTTCTTTAGTTTTCCAGTCAAGATTTCCAACAAAGATCTTGGCTCTTGGATCATCTAAGTTGTACACAAAACAATGACTGAAAGTTACACACCGATAATCAATAATAATGTTCCAAATAAAAATATTTGTCATGAGGGCTCTATTTTAATAGACCTTTTGGCATCAATTTATTTATCTATAAAGACAAAGCAGGCAATCATGATTTTAATGAGATGTAACAGTATACATCATTAGCAAGCTTTATTTTGAATTTTTGAGCTTAAGAATTAAAGGACAAATTCAACTGCATGAGTGTTCTAATACATTTGTTTCTTTGTTTCTTTTGTATTTCTTTAATGAAAAAATTTATTAGTAAATTGCTAAGCATATAATTTTAGTATTAATTTGATTAACATGAGGAACAGATTCAGAATACAATTATACAAACACTTTTTTACATACATCACATGCGTTTTATTTGTTTTTAAGATTGACATACAATTATTTACATGCCCTGGAGTAGCTATGCTAATCTAGGCGTGTCATGTTTTCAGGAAATAAATACAACTAAAAGTGACTAGAGACCCAATAAACTAAAACTGAGACTACTGATGAACTAATGCAAGTAGTAACAATGACAACACAGTTATGACTACAGACACTACTGGTACAGTTGTCTCTTTCAATCACCGTTTTCTTTTCTTAATGCATTTACTTTGTCTCCCATTTGTCAACAAAAAAAATGATCTAAACTAGTCTCACATCAGATACAATAGCGATCACGCAGAGTGCTAGCGGAAGCATCTGTTCTGAGCGAGCTCAGAGGTCTTCTCTAGTATCAGTAACTGTTTTTCATAAAAAAGAATTGCCTACAGGTACGCATCTGGCAGTTCCTTCAGTAAGATTTAAAGCAGTTGGCTATATAATGTTAGCACCTGGCAGAAGTTCCCCTTTCCTCAAATAGGGTCTGGGGCCATGCAACCCTGGAAAACTTTTGAAATAGAGAAGCTAAGAAGGGCCATCACCAGTGATTTGAGGGAGAATATTAACATTCATGCATTCAGCTTTCCATGATTGATAGAACAAAAAAATTATGTTCATGTTCACAAGACAGAGCAACATACTTAGCCCGCCAGAGCATCCGGCCGCCCTTCTCTCGGCAGGTGAAACTAGAAACTTGAGTCGAAAAAAACTGGATGCTCTCGCAGGCTACAACATACTAGACTCAGTTGAATTTGATACATTTATTTTTAGTGCAGTACTAAAACAGGAAACGGAGAGCAGGGAACGAGTGCGGGAAACAGGAAAGTGAAAAATGGGAGCAAAACCTTAATTAAACCCTGGCCCTGGCAATAATACAAGTTTCTGATAGGTCACAGAAAAAAAGTCACATTTCGAGGGATTATGAGGGACAAATTCGCAGAAATTGGCCGATTTCACAGGATATTTCGCAGGGAATTTCCGGGCAAACTTCGCTGAAAAGCAATTGGTAAAAAACGGCCAATTTTGTGGGAATTTTCAGGCAAATTTTGCTAGAAATCAATCAGTTTTGCACTGATCAGACCAGCCCTTTTAACGTCTTTTTAACAGACGTCATCATTATTTTGCTCTTTCAACAACAATACACTCCAGAAATGAACCAATGGCAAAGCCTTTAACATCATGGCTACTGCCCAGTTTTTCGCAACATAATCCGTGCCTGGTAGTTTCAGGACGTTGTTTGCTTGTTTCAGTGACAAAGTTGCAAGATAAATTTGCGAGTTTACAATAAGTAAACAGCCCCATTAGCTGAGATAAATTTCAACTATGTTGTTGTGGCTCTGTGACCAGAAGAAAAATCAGAAACCCTGAAAATAGCCTTCAAAAACAGCCATTTTTTTCTTGCTCCTCGCTGCTGGGGATGTTTCGCGAGGAGGAATGTCTGCACCTCAGCGACAGAAGTTCCATGCTGATGATGTAAAGTCTGTCCAGAATCCAGTCATAAGCGCTTATTGGACAACAGAGTAGTTACATTGTTATAGCGCGCAAATTAACATTCGAATATGATCAAATGCGCGTTACATCTAAGATACCTAGAAACTATAAACAAAAGCAAAAGAAAACTATATACATCATATAAAAACTAAAAATACATCATAAAAAACCTGTTTTTGCTATTGTTTATGAATGACAGAAAAAAGCAAAATAACAAAACAGTCAATATTTGTGGAAAACATTCTTCTCTAGAAGAAGCATTTGAGTTTTGTTGGAGCTCATTTGCAGATAAACGCAATTATTTATCAAAATCGACTTGGAGAAACCTAAGTTGAACAAATTTGCATTTGGAACCCCAAGACTACTGGATTTATTATGTAAACATTGATTTACATCATCAGCAGGGAATTTCTGTTGCTGAGTTGCAGATGTTCCTCCTCGCGAAACGTCTCCAGCAGCAAATGTTAGCAACTTCATTTCCAACTATCTGCTTTGTTCCCATTTTTCATTTCCTGTTTCCCATGGTCAATTCCTGCTCGGACCCCTTCCCCATTTACAGTGCAACCGAGAAAACTGCGAACACCTAAAATATACCAGGAATGCTTGTTGTTTTAAACCATTCAAGTTTGAGGACTTCATTTGCCAAAACGGCAGACTAAAAAACCATTAAAAATATTGGTCGCGTTAAGCAAAATCAAAAGAAGGGAAAAGGTTAAATTTTCCTTAAAATGATGTTAAAATATGGAAAAATTGGTTCCGAAATATCACAGGGGTTTCAATAAGAATTGCAGTAGCAGGAGAATAGTGTAAAGTAACAGGGGAATATTTTGAAAGGGTGAAGCCCTTTCCTGGAAACAGCTTGAAAATGAGCCTGAAAATTTTGCATTTTAAACCCTGCTGAGATGGCTTTTCCTGTTGTTTGGTAGCAAATTTTATTTCTCGTAGCTGCCGAACAAAAAACACTGCATACCTTTACATGGTTTCAAAACATTTTTTCTTTGAATTAACAGGCATATTGTTAAATTATTATGATCGACTTCTAACCCTGTTACACACTCCTAGAGATATGACTTGTGGATCTATCTTATTAAATACCAACATACCAAAGAGTGAATATGAAATAATTCTCAATACACTTTAACTTCAATTCAATATTTCAAGGATGTTTTCAATAGTGAAAACGCGAGACATGAGAAACCTTTCCCGCTTCTGTCGACAACACATGTGCTTGCGCTAGACAGAACACATTTAACAAATATTCGCTCTCAGCACAAAACTTTGCCTGTCCAGTTTAACAGATGATTTGTTGTGTATCGATGATAATTATATAGCTGTTAGTTTATCTGATATTGTCAACAAAGCTATTATCCTTTAATTTTTACGAACTGTCCAATTAAGGATTAATTTGGATAGTTTCAGATAGGACTTTCTTTTACGAATGGGCAAACTGTCCAATTTAAGAAAAATAGGACAGCTGGTCTGAGCCAATCAAATGCCAGAAAATACAATAGGCAATGCAAACTAGCCAATCAGCGCAAAGTCCTTGTGACAACGCGCCAAAAAAAGTCTCGTTCGCTGACGGCTCGTTGGCTGCTGTTTTGTTTTGACTTCTTGTCTGCGCCATTTAAAAAGGAAAATGTATGACTTAACTGATGAAAGTTTGTATTGGAAACAATCAACGATTCTTGAAAATGTAGAAGCACTGAAACTTTGGACAAGAATAAGAAAACACTGATAGTTGTGTTTAGACGTTGGCATTACAAAACAAACGGACAAAGTTTGTGCCGAGGAATCGTTTGAGGTAATGAATGAACATGATGAAATGTTTATTTCAATAGTTTTCGTATGTAAATTAAGCTTAAGCATTTGCATTGTTGCTTTGTACTCGAAATTGCGGTTTTCACCTGTGCCATCGTATCATTGCCGTATCATCGAAGGAGCTTTTTCAAATGTACACTTGACTACAAATGCCAAAGTATGAAAGAGCAATAAGCTTACTAGTTCTACGTTTGTTTATTTGTAAAGAATAACCAGTGTGTTTTTGTTTCAAATACACTACTGGCGGGTTCGAGTGTACAATGTTTCGCGTCTGTGACATACTAAAAAATCTGGATTAACTAACCAGCTATATAATTAATAAGTAAGAGGACTACATGCTTGTCCAATTTGGAAATAATTGAATTCAAAAAATTCCTCTGACAGCCAAATTGGACTCGGCCTACGGCCTCGTCCAATTTTGGCTGTCCTCGGAATTTTTTTCATCCAATTATTTCAAAATTGGACAGCATGTAGTCCTATTACATATACAAATTTCTCCTTTGTTTCCTCTCCAGTTACAATTTATAATGTGCCATTTTAGAAGTCACCGTTAAAATAGAAAAGCTCAAAAACTGCATTATTTTGTTTCATAGTAATTTGATACATACTCTGTCATTTATATATCATAAACAACGCCAAATTTACTTCCATAGCAGTTCACAAAGAAATCATTCTTGTTATTCATAAAGGTATTTGATTCTCATCGCTTAAACATTTCTCGTCGTAACTTTGCCCCTACGATTTGTTCATTGTGTACTTTATTTTGTTTCACGTTTTGCTTCATTCGTATTTATTTGTTTAATAATTTTTCACATGCAAATTAAAAATTGTTAAGGATACATTCAATTCTCCACGCTTCAGCAAACCACCTGATACATGTATTTTACACGTCCCCTGTTAGTTTTGTTCGGCTTAAAACTGCTAGCATTTCAATAAGACCTTTTATGTAACGTAATTTAATGTAAAGCAAGTGGCTAAGCACTAAAATTACGCATTTCTGGGAATAATTTCTTTTTACATAACGTGTCCACATCAGATTCATCAGAATAAAAAATAGCCATACTTCATTGAAATTTAGCCGGAGAATTATGCGTAGTAAACAGAGAATTCTCCAATCTCAGATACTTAATAAAACCCCTGTATCGGCTTACTGTTGAGTCAGCTGTGACAGGTTTTGAGTGATCAATAAATCATTCCTGTGTTTTAATTTGTGGAATTCACTTGTTTTATTTCAGAGTAGTAAATAAATACCGAAATAAGCAACGGCACCACAGTTGTATTGGAGCACGCCACCAGTGATCGGTGAAAGGACAAATACATGTACTGTTGTGTTTCTTTATGAGTAGTCTCAGAGGTTTAACGACAAGAATTAGCTCAACTTATATCAATTACCCACACAAACAACAGTTAACACTCTGCGGTTTGGCAAGTGGATTTTGGACACGTGATTGGACAGAAATACAATCCTGACATATTTCAGGTGTTCAAGGTTTTCTCGGTCCCACTATAAGTAACATCTGTGTAACTGCAACAAACATTGCACCAGTCATATAATTTTACATTTGCAGTGAAATTTTCACTTTGCTGACAAATGATTGGTCTCATCAACAGCTTGCAAACACAAATTTAGAGCAAGAGTATGAATGTGAACAGCTGTTATTTGAGGGGAAGCATTGCGTTACATACCACATAATAGCAGAATAGAAGATCACACAAAGTGAAGCACATTTATGAGTATGGTATGGTGGTACATGTAGTTAATTAATGTTTTAGTTCAGTAAGGACTTAATTTTAATCTTCCTATCTTAAAACTTACATATTTTTATCATATATTACCATATTCATATTCTAGTATGCATGATTGGCGTTGCATGGTTTGCGTTTACTTTTACCAGTAGGTTATGTTTACCCTGTGCGCATCACTCACATTTCCTTCTTTTCTGCGGTGTGCCAGCTGTCAAGGTCTCTGCTGTGTGCGACTGCGGATGAAGTGGTTTTGTGCTGGTATCAGGGCGGTTTTTTTGCCATTCCTCGAGTTGTCTTGATTGCTCACGAGGTCTTTTACTTCCACTTGCATTTTTCTTATAACTCCAGCCAAAAGTGGCCATTACAGGCTCAAATAAAGCCTCGATTCGTCAATAAACCTGTTCTCCGCCATGTTTTGTTTGAGCCTGTTTGGACAGCGGCTTAGTTACAAACAGTATGTGCACTCACTCAACCTCAGCTTGTTTGTATTTTTTACTTATTTGAAATCTGCGCAATCTGAAAAAGCGTGCTTATTTTGAGCACTTCTTCGGAAACTTGGCGCTCATGTAATATTGATCAGCAAGGCTGGACCGTTGACGAGATATCTTTGCAACTTGGATTGATGTTTTGAGGCCGATTCCCGCGTTCAACATTGGTAAACTGGTTTGTGTTTTTCCGGTGCGGTACGAAGTTGTAAAATCAAAGCCTTCATGTCAATTATTTTTGTCAAAATGAAAGCGGATAATATTTCGAATCAAGGAGTGAGCTAGTTGAAAGAAAGTTGAAAATTTATGTACAAGTAACACAGCTGTGTCTTGTTTGTTTTGATCGAATTTCGTCATGGCGAATTTTGGCAACCTGATGTCCTTTTCGTCCGACGAAGAAGACAACGTGGCCGTAAATTCGGAAGTGTCGTGGCTCACAGTTTTGTCCTCAGAATTTAGCGTCAGCGCTAGAGGCCGATCTGGAACCGAAAGCACACGTTCGTTGTCGCCGAACTTCTGTCCCTCAGACAGCCATCCCGCTAGCGCTTGTGGAAACAACAGAGGGTACTTGGAAGACTACCAACGAGCGGTGAAAACAGAAACACGGTCTTCGCAATCGAGCTTTCCCAGTGATAGCCAACGCTTAAATTGGGTTGAATTTACAATTGATAGTGATGAAGGTCGTGACAGTCTGTTTAATCAGCAACGTCAATTAAGGACTTCTCGTTCCTGGGACGAATTAACGCCCCCTACGAGTCCAGTGAAAAAGCGTAATAATATTCCCCAATTTCCACAAGGTGGATTTGCAAATTATCACAAGTCCTTCAGGCCACCATCAGAGTTATTGGATAGCGAAGGAACAGCTTCTTACAATGGCTCAGGTGTATTTAAAAACAATGACAGCCCACCATCTTACACCTCTAATTTGTTTGTGACCTTGAATAGTCAGCATTATGGAGTTCAGAGTACAAATCAGTCTGTCATAACCACTGCATCTTCAAATTCGAGCAGCGAACATCCTTATGGTTCTATCACCCTAAAGCTCAAAGGAGAATTATCCACCAGAGGAAGCAGAGAGGAAGTTGGAGCATCTCAAGATTCTCTGTCAGATGAACTTGTTTTTCCAGAAAAGGATAATGAGACTTCTGAGCAGCCAGCTATTAATTCTGGTAACATAAGGCCTCTTAAAGTGCAACTTCCCCCTGAGGAGACCCCCAAAGGTCCTAAAGCAAAACTAAAGAAAACTGTTTCTCGTAGCAAATCTGTTCCTCACCCTCGTCCACCTTTACCTACTCTCACCGACCATCCTTTCTCATCTTCATTTCCCGACAAGAAATCACCAGCTGCCTCAGAATCCAGTAAACGTAACTCAAAATTCATTTTCTATGGGGATGGATTATTTGATGTGGCAAAAGAGCGAAATGAAGAGGCTACTGCTTTCAGTGAAATGATGTCAAGACTCAGATCAAACGTTCACTGGGATGATCAAACAAACCCTGGTCACGTGATTAGTCCTACAATACCTTATGATTATGAAACATTTCCTCACAACACAGAGGCAAAACTTGCCATTTACACAGAGGGACGGAAGGACACCCTTAAGTTTATCTTCAGTGTTCACAGTCAAATAAGCAAAGTAATTGAACTGGCTTTGAGTTGTTTGCTGGACGACAGTAAACTGATAAACTTCAGCGCTGCTTACTCCTACGTTGTCAAAGTCTGTGGGCGATCTGAGTACCTTCAAGCAAATAGTGTTTTGATACAATATGGTTATGTCCAGGAATGCGTGAAATTTGAACGAGAGGTGGAACTTGTGCTGCTTGAAAGTTGGCAAGTCTCAAGGCAGCTGGCCAGGACTGAAGACGACGACATAGATGACAGTGTTCCGCGGAACTACAAGGAATTCTTTGATTGCCCCGTCAGTATTGCAGTTTCTGAATATGGACTGACCGTGCTCTTGGAAGCATTCAACGATGAACTTGTCAAGCTTAAGGAAGAGACGACCAACCAAATCAACCCACGATTTGAGCCTAGCCGGGTAATTCAATCTGTGAAAGCAATCTGTGCAACTCTTGCTTCCTTGGAGACCAAACAAGTTATTAATTCAGTTCAAAACTTGAGAGGACTACAGAGTGCTCATGCACCAGGAAGAGAAGTCCCTGACGAGGCAGTGTTTTATGACGCCGTTAAAAAGCTACAGGCAGCCGTTTTGCTTCTGATTGAGACTTACTGTGACGCTTTCGATACTGATTTTGTACCGACCAGGGCTGAAAGACCAAAACTGGCGGGATCTGTTGAAGTCACCGCCATGACAGACAACTTTGGTGTGCACGTGGCTTTCGCTAACAGACTGCCGGTACATTGGAATCAGGACTTTGATCGCTTCGAAGTACAGTGCGGTGTTTACTACGGAGGGCGCTTGTCTTGTCCTGTTGAAGTAACGCAACAACGTCAAATCACTAGGCGTTTCTTTAACCAGCTGCGATGGGATGAGTGGCTTCAATTCAAGATCCAAGTGCGTCAGCTACCGCGAGAGTCCCGTCTCTGTCTTACCCTTTATGGAATTGCCGTAACCGGTAAGGGCAACTCTCTGAACACCACCAGGACCCCACTTGGATGGGTGGCAATTCCCCTCTTCGACTTCAAAGGCGTGTTGGTTTCAGGCACGCATCTTCTTGGATTGTGGCCCGACGACGTTGCAAACCCTGTGGGAAGTTGTACGTCAAATCTTCTCCATCCATCGAGCGTTATGCTACAGGTCGAATTTGAGCCTTATTTGGCTGACATTGTGTTTCCGGATTTCGAGACCAATGGCTTGTTGGCTTACGATGAAACTGATCGCTGTGAAGCTCAAGCCAGGAATGCCGACGTGTACAAGCCCATTTTGGAAAAAGACCTGTTCAACGAGCTTAAGCCGGAAGAGAGCGAACTTTTGTGGGAGCACCGCTATTACTGTAAGTCAGTGCCAAAAGCGTTACCTCTCATTCTTTCTGCAGCACCATCATGGGAGTACCAATATCTTCCAGTGATCTACAGCTTATTAGCTTCCTGGGCGCCTCTAAAGCCCGTGGACGCAATGGAACTGCTCAAAGTCAGCTTCCCTGACACCCGTGTGCGAGCTACAGCTGTTGATTGGATGGAGGCACTTGTGGATGACGAACTTTGCGATTACCTTCCACAGCTTGTCCAGGCATTAAAGTATGAAATATATCATGACTCTGCCTTGGTTCAATTCCTCGTTCGCCGTGCTCTCGCCAGTGTTCGCGTCATGCACTACCTGTTCTGGTACTTGAAAGATAACATCAGCGATCCTCAGTTCGGTCAACGCTTTCAAATCATTCTCGGTGGCCTCCTGAGTATCTGTGGCAATGCGCAGAGAACTGAGTTTACCAAACAAGACGAGATCGTCCATGACCTTATCCATGTGGCGCAGCACGTCAAAGGCGCGAAAGATTCTTTGAGGACGAACATTCTTCAGCAAGAGTTAGCTGTGGTTGCTGCGAACATGTTCACAAGCGTAAGACTTCCCATAAGCCCAAGCTATGAGGTCAAAGTCATCGACGTTAAGGGCTGCGGCTACTTCACCTCCAACTCCGCGCCTCTGAAACTCATTTTCAAGAACTCAGACCCATTTGGTGAAGACGTACACGCCATGTTCAAAATCGGCGACGACATGAGGCAAGACAGGCTTATTATGCAACTGGTTGGTATCATGAACAAGATCTGGTTACGAGAGGGAATCGACTTAAAAATGATCACCTACAGGTGCATAGCAACTGGAATCGGCATGGGAATGGCGGAAATTGTTAAGGAGTCAGTAACACTTCGAGAGATCCACACTGAGTTGGGCTTAGCAGGGTCTTTCAAGGACGAGCCAATCGCGAGATGGATCCAGAAGTACAATCCAGGTGAAGAAAGCTACCACCAAGCGGTTGAGAATTTCACAGCCTCCTGTGCCGGCTACTGTGTTGCCACGTACGTCCTCGGAATCTGCGATCGTCACAACGACAACATAATGATCAAGAGAAGCGGCCACCTTTTTCACATCGATTTTGCTAAAATACTTGGCAATGCACAAATGTTCGGATCATTTCGCCGCGATCGGGCTCCTTTCGTACTGACTTCGGACATGGCTTTCGTCATAAACGGTGGTTACGAACCGAGTAGCCGTTTCCAGGACTTTATTGACCTTTGTTGCAGGGCGTTCAACGTTATCCGGCGCCATTCCAACTTGTTACTTAACTTGCTGTCCCTGATGCTTAATTCCGGAATTTCTTGTTTAAGTAAAGTTGCTGATTTAAGCTACATTCGGGATTCGTTGCTCCCAGACTCATCCGAAGGAGAAGCCACAACCGTGTTTACTCGCCTCATAGAGTCCAGTCTCTCCTCGTGGTTTACTCAGGTGAACTTTTTCATTCATAACGTGGCACAGATTCGAGATGTTGGCCAACTAAGAATTTCATCGCCTGCCAATTCCGTAGCAAGCTCAATTCTTTCGTTTGCTCGTGGTACATACTCAATTCAATCGGACGGTTTGATTGACTCTGCACGTGTCGTGGATTTTCAAAAACGCTACAGTCCTGAAAAATATTACATCTATGTTTTGAACGTTTGCCGCGTTGACGTCCAAGAACCGTCGTTCGTGTTTCGTCGATTCAGTCACTTCCATGAGCTGAACACAAAACTCACCGCAGAATTTCCGCAAAGGAACTTTCCGAGGCTTCCGAGCAAGATCTACCTTGGTCGTTCCCAGATCCGAGTAGTTGCCGAGCGGAGGAGAAACGAGCTCGACGACTATATCCGACACTTGCTAATGATGCCGCCTGAAATCTCCGAGTCTGAGCTTCTGTACACCTTTCTTCACCCCTCACAGCAGGACCGCTTAGAAGCTAGCAAGTTCTCCATGCGCTTACTGCCCGAAGAGAAACGAAACCGAGAGCGAGCAATCGGTGGTAAAGTGAAGTTGTTGATTCGACACGAACACGAAACACTTCGCGTGATGGTTATGCATGCAAAGGAGTTATCCCCGAGGAATCAAACGAATTTGTCGGATCCGTATGTCAAACTGTACCTCTTGCCAGATCCCATTAAGGCCACGAAGCTCAAGACGAGGATTGCGCGAAGGACCCTTAATCCGACGTACAACGAAACCTTGTGTTACAGCATATCAGAGCGTGAGGCACGACAACGTCTCCTTCAGGTTACCGTGCTAGATCATGATTACGTTGGTGAGAACGAATTTCTTGGCGGAGTACTGATAGATCTTTCACAAGCTGAGCTCAAGACATCAGTGGCCCGTTGGTACACTCTAACAGACATCAGAAAACCACAGTGAATAAAGGCGCATGAGCGAATTTCATCGTCCTGAAATTAAGATTTTCATATATTTGCAGCAGAAGGAACCAATCCTACAATCCTTCAGTTGGAGCTCGTTAAGGCTCTTCTCCTGAAGATAAATGGACCTCCCCAGCCAATAGGAAAGAAGTGCGTGGCTTTTTCCTCTTATTTGAGAATTGCATCATTGAAAGCAAGTATGTGAGGTATGCTGCGTATTCAATACTTGGCCAAGAACAATTGAAAATACGTTATCTCGTGACCAAGAGAGACTGCCCAATTATGTACTCTGTTGTCGTGACTTACGACCTTACCACTCTACGATGAGTTGGTTGACTTCTCATTTTATCTGGTAGAATTTTTTTTTAATTAGTATGTAGTAGTGAATTTTCGTGGGAATTATAATTTCAGTCTGAGTATCAGATTTTGCGTTAAACACAGTACAAAGAAACGAGTTTTAGAGTTAGAAGAAATGGATTCACTTTCAGAATAGCATCTTTCGATTTAAACAAGGTTTCGGTCTAGTTCGACTGGTTTTTATTTCACTTTTAACCTGTGTACAGTCGACTTCTTCCCTCCATCTAGTGAACAGGATTTCCTGATGGAGATTCGTAAAAAAGCCCCATCGAAAGCGAGACACCTTTTCTCCTTATTTTCGCCCTGTCTGTTCACAGACTACTCCCCGTAAAAGAATCTAAGGGGACGAAGAGTCTGTACACGGGCTACACGTGTTTTAATGAAAGAAATTTTCGAATCCATAAAAGAGAGGTAAAGCACCACGGTTACGGCTGCTTCCCGTTCACCGTCAATAACCTTTTTTCTAACTGCAGCTTTAATTTGGTCGCTAGAATAGCCTGGAAAATAACTACCTTTTGGGGGCGGGTGATAGGGGGGACTTAAGCGTGGTGCCTATCCAACAGAATCCTGGACTAAAATCTGGTACTTAGATAACATTAATTCCCAACTTACTGTGTAAGATGCCTTTCACTGATTCAACAGTACTTAAAAAGTTGTGAACAGTTATTTATTGGTCCGAGTGTCACATTTTTCAGGCGCCTTTTTTCTTGCCTTTCAGCATATGAAGGGAAGAGTGTATAATTTGTGTGCTTACTGCGAATTAAGCTATACGCAGATGTTACTTTTGCACAGGTTTACACCAAAAGAGAATAATGGGCCAGAGAGGGAATCGCCCAGATTAGCCCTTGGGATATGTAGATTTAACCAACCAGTTAAACTCTTGAAATCAATGGGAAGTTAGTTTCCAGAGAGGTCCGCAAACTTTTATTCAGTGTTGTCAAGAGAGAACAGTCGCCACCACAATATTCTGCGTTGTTTGCTTTAAGCCGGGCAGTCGCTCGTTGACTTGATGAAGTTTCAAACGATAAAATTATTGATCAAAATGTGCAAATGTCCCTGTAATTAGACTTTCGTTTAATTACAACCTCTAGAAATAACTTTAGTGAAATTCACATATCCCGGCCAAAGCCCTTGATTCCCTCTTTGTCATAAAGTTTCAACTTATTTTTTATTAAGTGTGCAATTTGCAGGCACAATTTCCTGAAGGATTTGTGCCCAGCGAAAACAATTATGGCATGAATTAACCAATCTTACCAAGGGCAAAGGGCTCCACGAAACGTTAGCGTTTGGCTCTCTTTGTCGTGGCAAATATCACCCTCCCTCTCCTCCCTAGCTACTCACCGCCACAATTTTTGATTATTTGAAACTAACTCTTTAATTTCTTTTAAGTACTTTACACGAGTTTCACATTGGCGTGCCCTGTTAAATTCAGTTTATTTAAGTGGCCATATGTACTAAAAAAAAGTTTAGACTAGAGAATCGGTGACGAGGTCGCGCAAATTCCGAAATACGATGTCTGCAAAAAATAACTAGTTGCAGACAGGGATTAAAATAAGCGTTGGTTAGTCTTAAAGAAGAGACCCTCTCTTGTGATAAATCGAATTTAATTTTAAGACAGTTATACGAAGCACCATAAGAAATTCATTATAGTTATAATCATCATCGAGACCCACAGGGTCGCAGTTAATCAGGAGGAAATATTAACAGTTTTTCAATACTAATACTGAACACTGGTTTCGTCTGTAAATATATCTCTTCTCAATCACCTAGTACGCTAGCGGTCGTAGATGACTTGTGATGACAGCCACAATCATCAATAAACAAGTCTTATAAATGTCTAATGCTCATTCTCTCAATACTGCACTCAATGGTAATTCGCTTGAGTTTTAGTCAAGATTAGCTTGTCGTAAATAGCCTTCGGAATAAAATTTCTTTGGACTGTAAGGAAATACTTGTATCCTGGCTGCTTGTGTTTATTTAAGAATCTTTTCAACCAGTTGTATACCATCAGTTGCGTAGCGTTTTGGGGGTCGTCAGTCCATGGTCTTCTAGAGGCCGAAGATCAAAGAGGCCAAATTAAGATACAAGTACACTTTCACTGATTGCTTTCTTAGATTTTTTGTGAACGAAGGGGTATTTCCGGGGAAGAAAACGGTCAGCCATAATAAGCCTACGTTACAAGGCAATTTTTTACTGACATTTCATTACAGGGGCCAATTTTTCGTCAGTCATTACAAGTGTATAAAGAGCAATTTTCTAGCAGGGGGAAAGTCATCTTTCTGCCGTATATTAGTGACAATACCATAGTTAGATTTTTCTTCTGCGCTAGCTAGTAGTTGATACGAAGAACATTAAACGATAAAGCCAAACTACCAACTTGTCAGCCTATCACAAGATTTGAGTCATCCTGTGCCGACTTGTATCAAGGGAAAACTTAGTCAAAATCCTGATGGTTACCCAGCCTCGGGATACTGCATAATTTGAGGGTCACTAAACCTCCGTTGATAACAGTGATAGCCTCGTTCCCGTATTTTGTCCATCGATTTTCATTGGCTGAAAATTGATTGATCTGACGGCGTTGGAAAATAAGGCAAAATACCCAGGCCAAAAAAATGGACTTTAAACAGGTCTAGGTTGTAGTGAAGAAGAAAAGCTTCATACGGGACTTCACGTCACGTGACGTCATGTGCGTGCGCAGTGAAAACGTGAGAAGTTGAAGTCGTATTCAACGCACGGTATCAAAGTTTTTCTTTCTAGTTGTTTGGAAAAACAAATGGATGAAACCTTTGCAGCAGATGGGAATGAAAACTCCATTAAGCGAAGAAATCACGCAGGGCCATTACCGAGGGTTATTTATGACCTGTTTCTAAATTGCATTCGGCTGCGCTGCGCAGCCACCCTCCCTAAGTGGATCCCGAGCGGACCCGAATTGAAAGCGGCGGGCTTTCCAAAACCCAAAGGAGGCATAACAAGACGTGAAAGATTCAAGAACTGGGCCGAACGAATGGATGTAAGGTTCGATGCTGAAGCGAACTCTGACGTACTTGTTCACAAACGTACTGGGAAGATAATTGTTCCCATAGAGGAATTTGAGACAGTTGTTAAAAAGATTCATTCTCAAGGTCACCATGATGTGAAGAAAACATTTGCCCTGGTACGTACTCAATACTCGCTAATCGAAATGTTACCAAACATTAAATAACTTATACAAGCACGTATATAACAAATATTCTCTCCAAACCTTATTTTAGCTAAATGTATTTTTATCCACATATGGAGTCTGGGGAAAATTAGCTTCTCAGCCCCTAGAGTGATTTGCCTGTCACAAGATTTTAGCCTTAATAATTTAAGTGATTCAGACAATCTGACACTGAATAGGAATTGTAAATGCATCTGTTGGAAATGAGGCGTAGTGACCACCTAAATTTTTTCACAGCTCAACAGTGAATGGCTTGACATTACCTATAGTGTGACTCAGAACCTCTGACCACAGATTTCGGCCTCATGGGCTATTGACTCAGAGCCCATTCAGACTCAAGGAATAATTCTTAAATTTCTGCATATTCACCCGGTACCCACTTTTGAGCCCAATTACAAGGTCTCAAACTCGGGCACTCAATTCAAGTGTGGGTACTTGAAAAAAGGGTGTGTTCACCTTAGTGTCCAGCAAGTACTGTTCTTGGGCACCATTGCTGGGGCAAAAACACTGTGTCGAATGCTTGATATTACTTCCCAAACAAAATTATTTTAGAAAGAGAAATTAAGGATGAAAAAGGAGCAGTTTTTCATCTGATTTCCAAACACTCATTTAAACATTAATTTCCCTTGTATTTTCTTTATGAATTATTATTGATTTTGAGAACTCATATTGAAGGGTTCATTTTTGTCAGAATTAACATAAGCATGTTTGGCCAGGCTATGTTAGATTTTTTCCTCCTCAAAAATAGGTAGTTGCAACAAAGGTTTGGATGTTTTGGTTTCATAATTATATGAAGCTTCAAGTTGTAGTAGAAAACAGATGTCTCTTGTTTAGTGTGTGTGTGTAATAACACCAGCAGTCAACAAGGCAGTAAACCTTTTAATGTGAAACTAAGAAAACTGTGAACACCAGATATATTCGTGGAATGTTTTTGTGTTGCGAGGAAAAAGCCCATCGGGCATGAGAAACTAAACGGCAGGCAACAGTGGTATTAGTTTGTGATTGTGTGACTTTCTTGGGTTTCCTGATCTTTATTGTGATTGCATGCAATACATTTCTCATTTCTGAAATACAGTCAAATGTCTCGGTACGGACACCTCTCTATTATGGATAGTTTCCAATGTCCTGACAAAATTATCATATATTTTCTATTAAAAAAAACCTCCATAATACAGACTCTCTCTAACACAGACAACGGACACTAAATCTCGGCCCCAGAGAGTAAATTCACATAAAATTAACTTGTTTATTACGGACACTGCCGTGATCAGGTGATGATAGTTTGTCTATGCAAGTTGTGTGATTTCAAAAGCCCAACCGCTATATATCAAACAACAATTTGCAAAAGGTGTACAGAGCATGCAGAGGAACATAACTGACTTATTTAAGGCTTGAATAACTACAGATAGCATAAAGATCCTTTCTATAACATTTTGTACTCTAGTTACTGTTTACTGCACCTGCAAAATAGTGAAAGGCACTTTCAGAATTGTGCTTTAGGTTACAACTTTTTACAAGCAGCATTGCGCTGTAGCTCATTTTGTTTTAAAACAGTGATTTGTCTCCGACTGTACTTACTTTGTAGCTGAGATGTACAATGTTGTATGCTACTGAAACTACTGAAAGACAGTGTCTTTGTGCTGTGAATTAATAAATAATTTATTAATGCAGTTTAAAAAATTTTTTATCTTACTGAGCACTTAAAACTGTAAGTAGAGTCATAAAAGTGATGTCATCGTACTGACCTCTTTTATACAGACCCCTCTCTAATACGGACACTTTGGTCTGTCCCGTCAGCATCCGTATTAGAGATGTTCGACTGTATTTCAGTTTTTCTGAGTTAGACAGTAACTCCTTAGTTGAATAGACTTATTACTTTCTGTGCTTTTTCATAACAAAAATCGTGTAAATTTTCACAAGTCACCATTTTCACATAGACCATAATACACCTTGTTTAACCCTCCCCCAAATGTTGCATAATAATTGCCTTCAATTTCTCTTGGGATGACTGTAATACCCAGGAACAATTGAAAACAATGTTTATGCAAAATTCTGGGGGTGGTCTATTTGAAAATGGTGAAGTGAAGCACTTACAAGGAGTATTTCAATATTCTAGATTCAACAAAAGTATACTGTTGGACACAGGGACTTTGGAATTGACAGAGACATTGTTAGTATCGTGGTAGAAACCTGTGCAGGTTGTTTGTTGAAGGGTAAACTTTTGGTCAGTAATGGAATGAAAAATGGAGATAGTCATCTTGTTGTTCACAATGACAGACTACCACATTACATCTGGATGGGAAAGTCTGAGGCTTTATCTATGGTTGCCCATGTGCCAGACAGCAAGTGCATGTGGTTTGACAAGTCTGGTAGGTACTGTTTTATCCTGGTCATGTAAGTGATCATAATTATAGATTTGGGCAAAGCCAAAAGCAAAGCTCTCCTGGAATCTTGTACACCTGAACCTGAAATACAATGAGGTGATATTGGTCAGCAGATTATGACAGTAGTCAATTGTTCATAACATGGATGTATAATATCAAGCTGAACATAGATTTTATACGCTATAGACTCCAAGCTAGTAAGCATGACATTACACATCCATTAACAGGAAGGGTTGGACATACAGACATACAGACCGACAATTTTGTCAGAACCAAAATTTCTTGGGTGCAGGTTGCATAGACAACCAAATTTTATTACCCATGGTACTCCAGTGAGCATGCTTTGCACACGCAACAGCTCCGCCACCTTGTACCATAGGTGTACGGAGCTCTCAATAAGAAACATCTAAGAGGCCCTGCCAGGGTAAATTCCAACAAGCGACATGGCCCATAAAGTAGCGACAGCATGTAAAATGAAATCGCGACAAGAGACAACCTCCCTCAGCCAAATTGCGACAGTGACGGCAAAGCCGACAATAAGTGAAAAGCATTTATAAACACCGACACGAGACGTTTTAAAATTCAGACAGGCGACATAACCCCCCCTCGGTAGGGACTCATCTAATGGACAGCTACAGGCAGAGCTTTCCATGGTTTTTTCAACTTCAACTGCCTTTTCTTACCTTGTGAAAAGAGAGGAGAAATTTTGATATGAGGTCAAGTGTCGTGTAGGCTTTTTGTAGTGGACCTCTTCCAGGAAGCGTGCAGTCTAGCAGGGTGTATGACTTAAGAAAGAGCATAAGTAGTGGGAATATAATTGTTCGGGTGAGTGTACAGGTAGTCCTAAAAAGGACTGTTGTTGACAATGACTGGCGTTTCAACAACCTGTGTGGTAGTCATCTTCAGAGTCAAAGTGAGTTTTATCGCCAATCACATTCAGTTTTCATAGGCAACAACATCAAGGCTTAATTGACAGATAACCAATAACATTGCAGCATAATTGACCAATCAGGCCAATAAGCAGTGTTTTCATCAACTGATGTGATACAACTCATTAATTTTAAGTCCAAGGATAACTACTGCAACAGGTTGTCAAAAAATCAGTCATTGTCAACAACAGACCTATTCAGGACTACATGTATGTTCACTCAGATGCCTAAACTCCACCTACAGTGTACTTATGAGATAACTCCTACAAACCAACCTTTCACAATTTAAGAAAGAGCATTCAGAATGAGATAGAATCATTTTGTATGATGTACCTCAGTGGCTTAATCAGATTTACCGTTTAGTTTGTTTGTACGTGTGTTTTTTTGTTGTTTAATTCTCTATACTCATTTTTTTTTCCATTTTCAGTCCTTGCAATTAACTTGGATTTTAACACTAAACTCAAGGGTTTAGTCAATGAGTTAAGAGGAGAAATTGGAGCCACTTTGAAGGGGAGTAAAGATGCAAAAGACAGGCTGTTAAGAAGTGAGTATGTCCGCTTGACAAAGTAAAGTGTGTTGTTCTTTTGTATAGACAAATTACTGCCAACGTGTTCCCCTCCAAACAGACTGACTGCCAGTTCCTAAAATGCTCTCATTTGATTTAATTTTATCTACCCATTTAGATGCATGAAAAACAATAGCCTTGACCATTTCAAAATATTTCACTGTTTTGTTCAGAGACTCGGTTGTTTGAACCAGGTTTTGAGTTGCATTTCACAAAACTATATATTAAACGGGTTGAGTTCAGAGAAAATTTAAGAGCTTTCTCTCTTCAGGGACAAAGCGAACTTTCCGTAAATAATGAGGTGTCCGTCTTAAAAAACCGGGGTTCAACTGTATCAAAATTCCCATGCTTGAGGAGAGAGGTACAGTAATTGGAGATCATTATAAGGAGGTAGCTGGCATTATAGAGAGGTTAAAACAAACGTGAATTTATCCGTAGCTACAATAAAAAGGGACAGCAGTGGAGAGGCGGCCGTTTGCAAAGATTCAACTTCAAAGGATAATAAGTCCCGCTCATGTTGTCCTTCAGCAGCATTTTTAAAAATTGATAATATTTAACAATTATTCCTCGAGCCTGAATGGACTCTGAGTCAATAGTCCATGGGGCCGAAGGCCGAATGGGCTATTGACTCAGAGGCCATGAGGGCGAGAGGAATAATTGTTTTAGTAAAATCCAACTAGTTGGTCAAAAATATCGGGACAAAACATTTTTAGCTAGTTAAAGGTAGACTTCACTCCTTTTTTGCCGCCAAAAAGCCGGCGCTTTTCGCTACTAGTTTGCTATCAGAACGCAGCATTAATAATAGACCACTAGCTGGATTTTACTAAAAGGTAATAGGCATTCCGGCGTTACTACAAATAAACAGGCCTGTTAGTGTTTGGAAAGTGGACGACTTAATTTTTATAAAAGTTATTAACGATTCTTTTCCTTTTCCCCATAGAAATATCAGTTGCTCAGTTTATCATCAGAGAAATGAGAATTTCGTCCCACTCTCGACTACCGACAGAAATACCTGAATATAACCAACAATTTATAGATGATATGAAATCTCTTCTGGATAGCTACAAACAGGATGGGAAAGAACAGCTTTTCAGTACGGACATGGAACTCTTAACCGAAGCTTACAGAGGCGACGGATATACAGACTTGTTCATTCAAAGTGTTGAAGCACTGATCCGTTCGTTAACACCCAGATAGCATCTGCTAAGTGATAAGCATCGTAACAAGATACCCAGAAGCGCGGAAAATTTTGAAGAAAAACCACTTGTCAAGTTTTCCCACATACACCAGCATATTTTAGCGAAAACCCTTCTCGAGAAAGAGGGGCTTAATATGTTGTATTACGGTCATCTCGCCACCACATACTAACTCTGTATAACTGACACTGTTTTCTTGCCTATGATTTTTACTTCTTGGTCAAGTTTAAGGTATATCGATACAGTTTTTGGGAGACCATACCGATATTTTTCAATCACCTAAAAAGTATTTTTATCCTGGTCCGATCGCTACAAAATTTTCACCAGTGATTGACCATGAATTAAAGTTTGGCAAAGTGTAGTTTTTAGTAAAATCGATGTCACTATGACAACAATAAACAAAAAACTTGAAATCGATCAAATCCGGATTTTGCGCGATCTAGACCTGCTACTGAAAATCGGACACCAGGAACTTTTAGTGTGGTGTTTAGCAAATAACCTCCGTGAGATGTAAAAAATTCTGTATGTGTGAATTCAAATAACACGAAAATATATTTGGAACCTTTTATTTCTGTAACCGTGATAAAATGTTTAATAAAAAAGTTCTAAATAACTCACATTAATCTTAAGTAGCGTCAGAAGGCTGCTTATAATGTCATTTTTCGATGCTAGGAAATTTCGGTGTATTTTCTTTCTTGCGATTCTGAAAACTAACCTGTTTTCTCACGAACTGTCTAAGTGCAACTTTATTCTAAATTTTGACTTTAAGCGCTTTTCTGTATGATCTCTAAAACGGCTCGTCTTCATGATGTACATAACAATGTCTGAAACTTTCATTAAGACTGATTCACTGCAACTCCTTGACGTCTCAGAAAAAACCTAGCGTACGAATCGGCCAAAAGTCCGCGTTACAACATTCACTGTTTTGACCTTATGCTAATTTTTCCAAATTGATACCCATTATACATACCTGCATGGTTAGTATATTTTAGTATGAATTTTATTGCGTATTTTGAATGTAAAACATTGACAATATTCACATTGAAATGTACTAGCCATGGAGGTATGTATGGTGGGAATTAATTTGGAAAAATTAGCATAACGTCAAAACAGTGAATGTGGTGGTAACGCGGATTTTTGGCCGGTTGGTAGGCTAGGTTCGTCTTGAAATTTCAAGGTGTTACAGTGAATCAATCTTACATCATCATCATGTTCACAGGCTTGTTAGCATGAGAATACCACGATTTGCACAAGAAAAGCAGGAAGGTTTGTACAAAAAAAAGGTCGCCGCCAGCCTCGAATCTATTCGAAGGCCAGGGCACTGAGCACACAACCGGTAAAATGGGTTATTGGCACAATTCTTAAATCGCCGACACTGGGCAGATACTGTAAATCTTTTGTACACTTCATTATGTAAAAACAACAATAGTCTTTTTTCCCTTACTTGGTTTTACAAGACAGCACTGGCCTGCAGGTAGCCAGAGCTATTCTGGACGGGCAAGACAATTTACCTGTAGGAAATATTTAATCTTATTTTTTGTTCGATTTAAAAAATCGCAGTGCATAAAAAATTTACAAAAGTTAAACGTTTTCGGAAAAAGCTGGTAACAGAAAGAGATGTCTGGCTTTTTTTGAGATAGAATCGTAAATGTCGGGGTGGTGTAGATTTCTAAATTGTAGCGACCAAGTTCTTATAAATCATCATCGAATTTACGCCACATTCTTCCGATTAGATGCGACGTTTATTCAAGCGCGGGGTTTATTGGTTATTTTACTTCCATCCGAGGCGTTTAATCGAGTCAGTAGGGAATGTTCAGGGACTTGCTCAACTCGTCATCCAATCTATTTCTGATGGGGAAGGCGCTGAATCTCTTCAGAATTTCTATGTACACTCCTGGCTGGTATAGCCAAGGAACTCGAGGTTTTTCACACGTTGTTGTGTATGTAAGGCCCTAGCGCGCGATTGTAAGAAACAGAAAGTAAAGTTAAAGGCTATAGTATTCTCGAAACAGACACAAAAAATGGTGTAAAGAATTGAGCAGTAATGAGAAAAAATTGAAAGAAAAAATGTTGCATTTTTTTCAATTATTTTTCTACGTTGAAATTTTCAGTTATAACTTCTGACGAAGAAATTCTGGAAAATTTCTTCTTATCTAATTCCTGATACTTCGCGGCGAAGCCGCAACAGCGAAGCGCGAAGCGCGCGGGAGCATTCTCAAAACGTTACAACAATTTATTTAGGGTTGTGGCTTTATCGTTCGCCTGTTCGTTCTCTCGCGTATCACCGACTCGCTTGTTATGAAAGCTTGCTCCCAGGCTTGTGCAATTGGTGATAATTGTAAACGAAAACTGATTGAAAGGTGACTTCACAATACTGGCCCAACACCACAATCCCAAATCTGCACCATAGCTTACCACCATTGATAAATGTTCTGCTGTTGGCCATTAGTATCGCAGCTCTAGAAGAGCTCCTGCGCGCGCAAAAGAAATTAGCAAGTGTAATTGTTGTTTATGACATCACTAAATTTAAACCTCACTTTTGGAAGAAGAAACACGAAAGTGCAACTTAACCGAGAGATCATATAAAGTGAGTGATTTTTATCTAAGAAAGATTGTTTTCAGTGCATGTAAAAGATTCCGTCGACTGAAAGGATGGCACAGGCGTTTGTTCACACGGAGTTATGAGCAGCTCATGATCATAGCAACTTTGAAACGACATAATGCTACCATAACCAAACAAGCGGCAGTGATTAACATTAATAACTGCAGCTTGTTGGGCTATGGTAGTAAGCTGCGAGCCGAGCCGCAAAGTGGCTAGAGCAGGATATAAACCAGATCCAAAGGGATGAGTGGGAAAAATCTCAAAAGAATCCCAGCGATCTCAAAGATCGTTAATGTTAAATTAAAAATTAGGAGAACAATATAATTTGAAGAAAGAGTTACAACGGGTGAAGGTGTCGAAAGAAGACATAAAACCGCTGTACACGAGCTAACTACAAAGAAAAACTATATTAAACTTAGAGAACACTGCACGTCACTGATGGAGAAACTTGAAGAGAAGACCCAGGAGCTGGTACAGAAACAACAGAAACTGGATCAAACAAAAACAGGAGCCGCTCGATTGGGGATACAGCCTCGGGACGAGTGTGTATGAGGAGTATGATCTGCCGAGTCATTTCCAGTGGTCTGGCAAGCCATCGTCCGCTAACGGTGCAGGGCAGCAGGGACTGCACTCGTGGACTGGCCTTCACAGCCAGACAAGACGCTGCAGTACCTCTACAGATCGACTGACTAGGGCGCACAAGCTTTGTCTCTTTTCAGGACTTCACCTGCCAATATGGCAAAGTACAGGGTGTTTCAAAAGTTCGTTCCGATTAAAAATTTTATTTTACGCAAAGCATTTAATGCTTCTTTAGGTAAATGTAAACTGATTCAGGCAAGAAATGTATCTAAGTAACCGTTAGAAGAAATTCTAAACTAAAATTTGAAGAATTTTTTTTTTTAATTTTTGCCCCAACTGTACACGTACGCGAGGTTTTTCCCGCCATACTTTTCCTGCCCATTTTGTAGGTTTTCTATTTTGGTATTTTTATCGTTTTCTTTCATTATCTCTACTCCTTCATGAAAATGAAGGCCTACACTGTTTGTGCTAGAGCTCAGGCATCTATTTTTATGGTCTTCTGGCCATTCAGTCAAAAAAAAATTGTCAAATCGTTGAAGAAGTCTGAACGATGACCGAACAAGTGGTCAAAAGTGAAGACCATACAAGACAAACCAAGGAGTGCATGGCCGTTTTTTATACAAACTGTGTAAGAAATATTATCGAAAATGCTGTAGGTATATGCTTAATTATTCCACAAAACAGAAAGGTAAAAAATTTCAACTTCACATTATCGATCAGTTTCGAGCACGACGGTATGGGGATAAGTTACCAAAAAATGTTGGAAAGCCTTGAAGAGGAAAGGCGATGCACACTTCATGCAAGCATGGTGTCAGAAGGATTTGCCAACTTTATACCAAAGGAGGACTGGACGGCAAGCTTATGTGATGTGAACCCCCTAGAGACCATCTGGATTGTCGTAGACGAGACAACATATAAAGATCCAGCCCCCAAAACACTGGAGGAGCTAAGACAGTGACTACGCTTCGCCTGGAAGAATGTGACTTTGGACACGTCTTGGGAGCTCGTACATTCTATACCTCACCGCTTCGAAAATGTCAGAAAACATACAGGAAGACATTATGGTCACTAATATTTTAGTTATTCAATGTTAAATAAATAATGAATAACACACTAAGTTTTACGAGAGGTTTTTTTTAATAATTAGTGAAATTTAAGCGAATAAAAAATCGGAACGAACTTTTGAAACACCCTGTAGAGCTGTTTTTGCGGCGAGCGCGCTACTTTTCATCTTTCTGGTGGCTTTTCACTTCTGGCCTTCTCGATTTCTTCGTTTACTGTCCGTCTCCAGCTAGACCACGATCTATCTTCCTAATTGTTTGGGTCAAATTCGCAAGCTTTGAGGTCACCTGCAAGCGTCCATGAACCGCAGAGTCGCAGAGTGGGGCGCCCCTTCCTGACTACTGTTGTCTATAGTCCGTATAGAACTTCCTTGGGACGCGTCCATCATCCATGTAATACACATGGCCGAGTCTTCTCAGGTGGCAATGACTGAAGAGGGGGTATATACTGAGGATACCAGCACGTGAAAGTACTTTACTGTTGGTGATATGGTCTCTGCCACTTGTTGGTGCCAAAGACGCCTATACTGTTTCGTGTAGGTGGTCCAAGTTTTACTGCCGTGGAACAGCGTAGAAGTGCATTTTGGTGTTCTCAGTCAGGTACCGTAAAATTCCGAAAATAAGCCCCTCCATATATACATGTATATGTAAGCACCTCCGCATTTAAGACCCACGGGGGCTTGTACTTGGAAATTGCCCTCATATACAAAGTAAAACAAAGAAAAAACGGTACATTTGAAAAATATAAGCCCCGGGGCTTGTTTTCGGAACTTTACGGTATTTGTTTTCCCAGGCTTTCTTGTTCAATTTGGACATGGTGCCGATGGCTTTGACGATTCCTCAGGAGATTTCTGAGCAAAGTCACTGTTTTTGACGCTAACAAAATACCTCCCTCTTTGCCGAAGGAAACTAATTCCTAAACAATTCTGATAGCGCAGTGCCATCGAGTCCGCAGTCAGAGTTAACATCACCTGTTCAAAAACCGCTTGGCATGATGCAGGAGACTGATGATCCCTTTCGAGGCCAAAAACCAATCGAACTCTTGCCTCTGTTCATTAACAACACCGGCAACTGGTCAATCTTTCAAGCTCCTGGCGTTCCTAAGCATCAGTTTCTACTGTGAAGTGCGACAAGACCGGGCAACCACCTGCAGCTTGCCATTTGTGCACCCAACCGGCTTACTTATAAGCAATTACCGTAAAATTCCGAAAAAAAGCCCCTCCATGTAGAAGCCCCTCCAAGTATAAGCCCCCCAAACTCGTAACGCAAAAAACCCTTCGTTAAATCACCCCTCCTAATATAAGCCCCCCGCCCCCGGGGGAACTTGTACTTGTACTTGGAAATTGCCTCAAATACAAAATACAACAAAGCAAAAACGGTAATTTTCATTCCAACTGTAAGGCTAGCCCAATCGATTTTGAAACGCAAATTTCCCTCCCTAGATAAGCCCCTCCGAATATAAGCCCCTCCAAAAATAAGCCCCTCAAAAGGGGGCTTTGAAAAGTATAAGCCCCGGGGCTTATTTTCCGATTTTACGGTATTATGAATACCTGCTGATAAGATTGAGCGTTCAATCGCTACCACGTTCGCCAAATCAGTCGACGTTCAACGCTAACTGATTTGGAGAACGTGGTAGCAAAAAAATCGCCTCTATCGACAAGACGTTCGAATCTTCGCCGAAGAACCGACTGAGTAAAGAGCAAGGTGATGAACCAAAAGGGGAAGATTTTCGGACCACTCAGTTTCTTCCGAAAGCCAGCTCAGATACTCTACAGAATTTAATTGGCCTTAAAGGGGTTCAGTAGATCAACTAATCAAAATCCTGGGGGTGTCGCAATGAAGCCCGACCTGGTCACTAGGTATGAAGGTTGGTAATCCCTAAAAATAAGTGGTTGGCATAAGGAACGGCTTTGTTAAATACTCTAAGTATTAAATATCAGATTCACAGGAAGTTTTAACTTGCTTGTGTAAACTAGGAGTTTGTTGACTGTGGAGGCCACATTTTGTGTTCATGCTCTCTAGTAATTAGTAATCTCCATGCCGCTTTACAAAAACTTTCTTTTGGAAAATTAAACGCTGTTTTCTCGGACCCAAAAGCACCTAATCAGTGTTGTGGTTTAGCTTTTCATCGTTCTTGAAGGTAGCGTTTTAACTGTGTATTTTCGCACTAAACAATCTCCTTTGGTCATATACTATCTTTGCAGAAAAGAGTGAACAGATTTACCTCCTGTAAATCTGATCACTCTTTTCTGCAAAGATAGCATTCTTCTTGGAAACCGAAACCTGAGGAGTTAATAATATCTGTTACAGGGGCGTAGCTAGGGGGGGGGGGTCCTGGGGTGCCCGTGACCCCCCCCCCCCCCCCCCCCCTGGTAGGCCTTCTTTTGAGCAAACAACCTACAATATTCAGGTGGCGAAAACGCCATGACAATATCTTGGCCGTAAAAGCCATTGTGGAAAAGCCCACTATTTTAAATTTGTTTTTTTGTAAAGTATTTTCGTCAACGGCTCTTGTCTTAAGTTAATATGGGCCTTCATGCCGCGATAATACGTGGTATAATACGTGGAGGTCGACATGACAATCTGGTGAGTAGCCTCTGTGACCCCCCCTTTGAAAAATCCTGGCTACGACCCTGTGTTAATGTCATTTATTTTTAATAAAACAAACACAAAGCAAAGCAAAAAAAAATTGAAAACAAAAAAATAATAAAATTGAATAAAATGAAGTTTTAAGCGTTCTCTTTTTTGGCTTTTTTTGCACTTCTGCTATTGATAAGAAGAAAGTCGTAAGAAAAAAAATTAAAACACAAAAAAAACGATAACTTTGGAGTGGAGGCGGGGGGAGAGCTAAAACGCGTTCTCTTTATTTAGCTTTCATTTATTTATGCCGCTCAGCCTGAAAACGATAGAGATGCAGATTAAAGGGGACCAGTGAAATAAGAGGTTTAGAACGGTGCAGGTCTACTGAAATATTGTCCAACACAAAGAACTCTGACAAAATAATTCAGTCGTATTTGAGTAATGATCCGGGTAAGACGGAAAGCATTGTTATGGTGCAATACTCTTTCCTCTTATAGAAATGTTGTTATTTTCACAAAGAGAATGCATAAACTTATTTCGTAAACAGGCAGTTTACGAAATAAAATGTATTTTAACTCCATTTTTAAACATGTAAAAGTGTAAAGTTTTCTTGGCTATTGTTTGCAACTCTTATGGTTGGCCGAAATCTTTTACACATTTAATACTCCTCGCATTACTGTTACTTAGACTCAAACGAGATTTTGTTTTGCGAAGATTTCGTTAAATCTGCTGTTTTCACTTATCAGAAGAGCAGTAGAGATAATAGTTAAATTAGCACCTTTTTGCATTCCGACGTGTTCATTGCATTTGGTTCTTTTCTTATCGGGACCATTACTTGAAGAAACTTCAAAGGTTGTGCACCTAGCCTCATTTTGAAAGTGAGGATTTTTGGAACTCGGAAGTGGCCTACTAGGGAGCTTTGGATAAGACCACGAGTACGATTTTTCAAACCGAGTTCGCGAGCTTTAATTGTTATATCTACTGGTTAGCAGCAGAAAAGATTAATAGCTCTGAGGAACTAACTAGCCAACCTCGTTCCCCGGGTGCTCTCCTATCCGCCCTACATAGGGCGGGTAGGAGAGAACCCTGGGAACGAGATTGCTAACTAGCTCGAAACTCTAAAGACGTAACTCGTACTCAATCTCGTACTCATAATAAAAATCTTAAAGTCACTAACACATTAAGGACAAAAACAATGACCCTAACTCATGACACCGATAAAGCTGGTACAGGTTAAAGTGAACAGTAAAAACGGAGGTCTACTGCAGCAGAACACCCAGTCTCTTTTTTGTTTTTATTATTTTTCTAAGTTTTTAAATCCTCACGCAAATAAGACTTATTTTCACAAGAAAGGTTTTGCATTTTAGCCTCGTGAGAGTTTTTAGAACTCGGAAGTGGCCCTTTGTTACACTGTATTTACACTAAATTTACCCATGTATACGCATGGAATTCGTGACTTTTATCTTAAGGTAAGTGTCTATCAGCTCTAATTTCAAACTACTTCTTTGCTGCTAGGTCAATAAACAGCATGTATTATCCGCTAAGCTGTACCTCTTTACTGAAATAAAAAGATTCTATACTGACTCATTTGGAGTGCCAAAGCCCCCGAGGGAACTCGATTACAATTTTTATGCTAGAATTACGTTTTTGTGGACCAATTTAGTCTATTTATTAATCTATTTTCAGGAAAAACTATTGATTCACAAGATAAATATTACAGATATCTTAACCCATTTACTACTAGACTACCAGAATCCAACTTTTAAATTTATGGACGTACTCCGATGATGTCACCAATCAAATGAAACCACTTTGGCTGACTTTTTGCACGGCATATTAATTTCATAAGGAGTTTTATAAAACCACCATTATGAATTAAAGGGTTAAACTGAGATACATTAAAAAGTTTCCTACAAAGTCTAGTTAATATTACGACGTAAGCATAGGCACAAGCAACATACGCCGATTACCGCCTTTTCTGATAACAAATGGTAAGCGAGAAATTTCACTTTAAGTCGGGAAAATAGCAAAGCAAATTCGTGTAAATTGTGTACTGCGTTCGACCTAAAGAAACAGTAGCCTGCGTGCACACGTCTCCGCTAAGAAATAGGGACCCACCCGGATTACGATTTAAACCCAGGTTAGCAATAATCAGCCTGGGAACGAACGCGCATTATTGGCATATGTAGGTCCATCAAAGGAAAATGTAGGCCCATCAATGAAACATGTAGGCCCATCAATGGAACATGTAGGCCCATTATTGGCACAATATTTGAGCTGCGTGTGTTGATTAGCCAAGTTTTTTATCTTCCAAGCAAACCCTGTAGCCGGACGCTTTTTTTCCAAGAGTCAAACTGCCTCTTCACAAGAACACTTTTCCAGGATTCATAATCCAGTTAGGGTCCAACAGTGTCTTGATTTCTTTCATCACGTTTAATCCAGTTTCGCCGATCTCTTCAGGAAGGAGCGCTTGCTTGCCGCATCCAATACCATGTTCACCTGTACAGGTACCGCCCAAAGCCAATGCGCGTCTGAAAACAAGAAAATTCACACTCAAGCACTGGCTATTAGAGACCATTAGATTCTAGAACGAGCACGACTACGAGTACGAGATTTTCCCAAGATTAGGCTGATTTAGCAACAGAACCGGAACGTCAGTTGACGAAGGAAAGCGCGCGGAAAGGACTAAACACTACTTGTGGTGCTCAATTTACCGCTCTGCGATTGGTCAAACCAGTTGTTTGATTTGCGCGCTGTCGTCAACTGACGTTTCCGTTCTGTTGCTAAATCAGCCTATTAAGTGGTGTACGCGCGTGAGCCAGCATCATTTTGGCGGGAAAACGTGGTGGCCGTCGTCATTCTTCTACGAGTTTTCGGCGACTGTCGGAGGCGAAAACAAGATATCAAATGTTAGAAGTTTTCTCATTTTGGGATCGGGAGAGCGCGTAACTTCCTTCACGAAAGATAACAATGCTAACTTTTCTAGAGAAAAATGGTAAAATGAAGCTTTCCGGGAAGCCTATATTTTGGGAAGACGCGAAAAAAACTTCGAGTGAAATCTCGTACTCGTAGCCGTCCTCGTCCTCGAATCTAAAGGTCTCTACTATGAGGTGGAACGTGACATCTAGATTGGACCGTTGCTGCTTCGGATTGTACTATGAGACCGTTTTGATGACAGTATCGCTTCTTTTTTTCCAAAGCCGCGGAGGAAACTGGGTCAATATTTCCTTCCACCCCCACTCCCCCCCCCGACCCCCATAAAAAGTCCCTCAGTTCAATTCACTATTTTTGCCTATCCCATAATACACCTTGTAAGCAACCGCCCCCATCACAAATGAAAAGAGTTTGCACAGCCATTGTTTCCAGTTCCCCCTAGGTATTACAGTGGTCTAGACCTTGAAGCAGCCAATAGGAAGCTAAAGAACGACGACGGCGAAGGCAACGAGAACAGCAATGAACCAATAGGTTTAGATTAGCAAAATAACAATTCGTCGTTGTACGACTACAACGTAAAAATGCCTAATTTCACCTTTCTGTCGAGTATGGGAACACAAACCAACAATTTTCTTTTTCTTTTCCCGAACTTTAAAAAATTTCAAAGAAGTTTGCCAACATTTGACGAATAAAACGAGATGGAATAAGTGCGATAAAGTTTGAGGCAACGCGAATTCACTTTTTAAGAGACGTTTTCGTAGCCGTCGCCATTGTCGTTGCTTAAGCTCCCTAATATCAATGTTTCTATCTTTTTCCTAAGATAACTGTTTTTAGATGACTTCTCGCTGAGCTTCAGCTCCAGACAAACCTAGGACATGAATAAACCCGTCATTAAGAGACCATAAACACTGATCATCAACTCAGGAAACGTTTATTTAAAACTGGAGTTCTCATCTGTAGTCGCACTTGGTTTCCTTAGTGTCGCCCATGAACTCTACATTGCCCCTCACTCACAATGATCACGTCTAATACTTGATGGGAAAGGTCTTATAACCTGCCACAGATTTTCTGGAAGGAAATGACATGTATGCCCCTGACCACTCATTAGTGATACCCTTGGTTTTGCCTTTGTTCCCAAGGACAGGAGACGCAGCTATCTACACTTGAGTACACAAAGCGTACCTTGCTAGTCTGTCTATAAATTCTTTTCCTTGTCTAATCTCTTCCTCGCATTCAAAATCAAGGGGCAAAACACAGTGAAAGTTCCCATCTCCAACATGCCCGACAATTGGGGCTAAACCAAAAAGAGAAGAAAGACAATTAAACCATGGGAGCCGCCTACCTTCCCAGTCTGAGAGTGAACTCTTTTACAGCGCGGTGCTCTTCCTCGTCGTCCGGTTTTATTGGAATAAAACAATGAAAATTCCCGTCACCCACGTGACCAACAATGGGGGCTGGAAATAAACGTGTATTCTGTTAACCCTTTGGGTCCCACGAGTGATAAACATCAATTTTCTCCTGACAACATCAGCAGATCATCAAGAGTAAAGGTTATGAGAATTACTAAACTGATTACCAAAAGGAGAGTGCTTTGATCTTAAACCAGATTCTCTCAACTATTCGTAATAGAAATGTATGGAGATCAGTGTGGAGAATTTGTATGTGGATCTTGGGGCTTAAGGGGTTAACCACCAATCGCTGTAAGCGAATTATAGTTCTTGAGGACAACATTAAGTTTAAGTGAAAATGAATAAAAACGCGTGGACAAGCCCTACTTTAACCTCGGCGAAAATCTACTAGATGTCTGATCCCAAACCCTTGCCTTCGCTATGCAATGATGGCAAAACATTTTCTTGCAAAAGTGCGTAACATAAATTGTGAAAATTTCCCCAAACCGCCACATGCTGTTTACAGATGACAACCGCTCCACGGACAATAGCTCAATTTCGTGGCGATCAAACTAAACAGTGAAAAAAAGTGATCTAATACAAAGGAAGGACAAACCACAGATTGTAATGATTGCCGGAATAACAGATTGAGATCGAGATCGTAAGACCACAGACACATTTGATTTATTTTGTCAAAATCATTTTGCGAAGGCATCACACCAGTAAGAGTGAAAGATTTACTACTTTGCATCTATGATTGATTTGTTTTCCTTTCCCTTTTGTTTTGTTTCTTTCTCATAGCTTCACAAACTTACCTACTAAGTTATGAGCCACGATATCTTCTTTAGTTTCCACGATGATTTCTGGAAGTTTTGAAATCGGGACACAAACGTCTGTGGACACGCCCTAAAATGGTTCATACATGTAGGATCAAGATTAATCATTCAGTGATACGCGCATGCAAATCAACCCGCGAAACGACAGCTACACGGGTACGAGACAGTTAATGTTTGTAAGAGCAAACTAATTTATTCGCTTACGGCTTTCAGGTACGAGACAATTTAAGTTTGTAAAAGTATACAAACTTATGTGTTTATGGATCTCCTCACAAGAACGTTTTCTCTCTGTTAACGACCTTACCCGCTTTGGGAGCCTATTAACGGAAATGTTCGCTTATGAACTCCGTTTTTTTTTTTTTTTGCCACGAAAGACAAGTGCGAGGTCATTGATAACTTAAGTTCACATTCACTTCAATTACACATTGTAAATAGAAAACTGTTGATACAAACCTGTAAATAGGAAAATGTACAAAATCCGGCTCGTGCAAAGTCATCAGGGTAAATGCTTTTAGTCTCTTTAGTTATATTATACACGACCACATCAGCTACGCCGTAAAATTGTCATGTTTAAATAAAAGTTGTTGGTGGTGTTGTTGGTGTTGTTCTGGTTGCGGTTGTTCAAACGCTGGATAGCGCTATCCACCGGATAAATCGCTATCCAGCGGATAAGTATTAGATTTAAGGAAACCTATTTCGTTATCCATTGGATAAGGATTTATTCGGTGGATAGAGTTATCCACCTTTCGAACAATTGGGGCCAGAACTGTAACTTTTATTAAAACCAGTACATAACGAAACAAGTTATAATACTGATAAACATAGATGAACTATATCCACGGAGGGAAAATTAAAAGCGGGAAGGGGATTGTAACTGGAATATGGGCTTAAAACCAGGATTTTAAGGTAGCGGGCTTGGTTCAATCAATTAAGTACACGATTAAATGGGTCTTTCTGCAGGTATCGTCATCACAAAAGAAACGAAGGCAACAAACAATAGAGCTCTCCTTGTGGTTTTATTGTTTGGTGATATTGTTTCTCTTGTGTGCCTCGATACCTACAGAAGGAACCCTGACCGTAAAGTGGTCAGTAAGGAACATTAGAATTGGAAAGGGAAAATGAAAATGACAACTCCATATCATGTACCTTGCATCCGGGTCTTAGCGCCATATCAGCATACCAGGCATTGTGTCTGGCTTTCCACAGCTTGTTCCGTTCTTCCAGTTCAGTGGCCCACTTGAATTTAGAACCACCATTACTTTCAATAACCTCCCCTGAAAAAGTGCAGGTAAAGATCATCATCATCTTTTAAATTATTTTCATTTACACCTGACTGCAGGAAAATGGGTGAAAATAGACCCTTCCAGGGTAGCCTGTACACAGACGTTGGTTTATTTTTCTTTCCGTTCTTTACGCTGGCGGTCAATAAATCCCCAATAATTCCAATAATTTTAAGGCGTTCTTTTAGCTGGGGTCTATTAGTTCCCCATAAAGGCCTCATAGTGTAATTAAAGTGCGACGAACACCAACCCAGACTACGAGTAGTCTTTCATTTTTCATTAGGGATAGTTAAGCGAGGAAAATACTGGTGCGCGAGCGTGAGTGAACCAAAACCATTTTCACGCGCGAACGCGTATTTGGCGCGCTCTACTATCCCTGACAAACCTAACCCAGTCCACGTAAAGCCTCAAAATGGCCGAAAAGATAGAGCATTAACAGTAACATTGGTTGCTCACCTGCAACAGCAGCTTGTTCCTTGACACTGTTTTCTGATCCTTGGAATTCCAGGAAAAGGGTTGGTGTCACAGGGTAATCCAGGCCAGAAAACTTGTTACAGGCATCAATCTGAACATCATCTAGAAACTCTACAAAGAAAAGTTACAACACTAAGTTAATAATGCGCAAATGTTCCTACTTATGACTGTTGGCCGATGTAAGGTAATCCGAGACTGTCTTGAATTTTGTTTCACAGTGGTCCCAAGTTTCAGTCATACTTTTACCGTAAATCCTTTATTAAGCTTCCCTCGCCCCCTTCTCAGGGAAAGAAAGTAACTAATAAGTCCCCCCCCCCACCCCTCTCTTTTAAGCCTCCCTCCCCTCCCCCTTATTAATATTCACTGATAAATGATAGACTGTATTAATCAACCACGACTGTAAAACTTCGTGTGGACTGATCCGGGATGGTTTATTCACCAGCTGGAAGTTCGGAATTGTTTTTGATCCTCAGCTGCGTGACCTCTAATTTTTTGTACTTGCCAGCTTTTCCACTTTGCAATTGTGTATAAAGAACTGATTCCAATGTCTTTGGTGAATTAATGAAGTCCCCCTTTCAAATACAGTGTAAGCCCCCTGTCTCTCTTAAGCCATCCCCCCTCCTCCCCCTCAAAAGTGTTTGAAATAAATAAGCCCCCCCAGAGAGCTTAATAGAGGATTTACAGTAAATAGACAACTGACTGCCTCCTGTCAGTAAGGGTTTTAGTTCTGTTATGTTATTGTTGCATTATTGTTTAAAACTATTTGAGAGGAGTGCCGGTAAGCTGGCTATACTGTAGAGCACCGACACCAAAAACAAAGCAGGAATGAATTTTTTTTTTTCAGCCAACTACACGTGTACTTACCAATCCTTGCCATGGGCAATCCACACTGGAGGATTTCCACCACAGCATCAACAGCTGACTTGACATCAGGAAACGAAGACACACCAGATGCCGTCTAGGATAAGAAAAAAAAGAAGAGTGGATTAGAAATGGGTGGAAATTACAGGATTATGAAGCTAGTGTTAAAGCATACAGATTTTCCTGAAACACCCCATACAGTTGTAGATAAAATGTTTTGACCAGAAATACAAAGTCTTCTGGTAGAGAGTAAACAAAGTCCTAAGTAGGATTTCATGAATGCAGAACTGCCAAGAGATCACAATATACAGCAAAACAGGTACATTATAAGGCAAATTATGACTGACTTCCACTAGATTTGTAACAACATAAGAAAGTTTCAGAGGCATTTTCCTAGACTTCCTCAAAGCCCATTTCCTGTTTCTGCTGGCTTGGTGGTCAGTGGGGAAATGACTTATGTTGCTTGCTTTTGCTCTCTTCGTGAGCACCCCTAGTGTCTTCGGCTACAAGAAGGAAACACAAAGTTCTTGCTCTGCATGGCTTTTCTATGAGAATTTACATGTAGAGCAGTCTTAATCGACAAAATGTAACTATTTCCCACAAAAAAACCTACCGATTCTGGTATTCCGTAGAGCCTCAGAGTCACTTTTGTAATTATACCCAAGGTCCCTTCTGAACCAACAAACAGGTTTGTCAGGTTATATCCTGCAGATGTCTTTCTGTGGAAAAAAAAGTTAGGAAAATGAGGAGTTTGGAGACAATGGTCATAGAAAAGAACTGCAGCTTTAGTATGTGATGAGCAAGAGACAGCTTATTGAGAAAACAAATGACAGACATAATTATATTCAAGCAAATACATAAAACACATGTACCCATGGGGTAAACCTACACTCTCTCCTCACCGATAAACCCGAATGAGATTTAAAGTTTATACCACAGAAAAGCCCCACTGCCTGGAACACTAAAATATGCATACAGTGTATATGTCATTAATTTTATTAAAAGAAAATACATTGTATCTGATTTTCACTTAACCTTGTCCGACGGCCTTCACCGGCAGTATTAATAATCCGCCCATCTGGTAGAACAACCTCTAGGTTCATCACATTCTCTCTCATAGTGCCATACCTGTTAAAAGTATAACAGTCACAAGGTAATTGAAAGATAAACCATACCATATCTCATTTATCAGCATTACAGTTCAAAAAATAAAGAAAAAGAAGAGCTACTGCTAGATACTATGCATACACAATGATAAGGCAAGTGTCAGACTTAAAACAGTTGTTACAAAATTATTATGAACAAAGTTGAAAAAAAAATCAAATTACCTTACAGCATTTGTGCCAGATGCACTGGTTGATGCCATTCCACCTAAACTGGCATCCGCACCTGGATCTGTAATTGATTCATTATCAAAAATTAATAATTATAAAATTAAATAAGGAGGCAATTCATTGTCAACTCTTAGATATCTTGTTGCCAGAGGATGATTATGTTGACACACTCACTTTTACCACAAAATTTAAACAGCTTTGACATGACAACATAATCCTGTTTAATTGTAACATAAAATTTGAATTTTTTTCCTTTTTATTCTTTCAATCATCTGTAATTACAAGTAATTTTATGTGCAAATGTATTTAATATAAATATATATAAAAGTGATATATATTTTCTTCTGTGCAACTGCGCCTGACCTGCCTTGATTAGTGTTTCTGCTACTATGTGCAGTGGCAAGTACTACCAGTCATATCAATAAGAAGAACAAACTAACACATCTCTTAATTTCAAAAGTTTTATAAACATAATGGTACTCTCAGCTATGTCATAATATACAGCTATCCTCCTAATTTAATCTGTACATTTGTTGTTTTGTACCCTCCTCCATTTTATCTTGTGATATTGAGCAGATGTACATGTACAGGTCCCTTTTTATTAGCCCTACTTGGAAATTTAGTATTTTAATTAGAGAAAAAACAAATAAACTAAAACTAAACTTGAGCTGAAATGATCACATACCAACTGGGAACCACAATCCTGAGTCTTTGGCATAATTATTGAGTTGATTTCTAGTGACACCAGCCTGCACTGTCACATCAAAATCTTCTGGATTGAATTCAACTATCTCATTCATTCTTGTAATATCTACACTGACACCACCCTAAAAAAAATGGAATACCAAACATGTACATTATATATGACACATGAATTGGGTTTCAGCCACCCTTAGGGTAATGGCTGCAAGCACAGTTCCCACCTGATGGAGATTGGCTGCTTAATGGAGGATTGGCAGAACTTGGTATAATCTTAAACAGAAACCTAAGTTTCATTTTTCTTTTGCCAAGTATCACTTTAGAAATCACATTAATAAACTGAATAGAACTACAGTATTGAGCATACAAAAGATCAAAATCTCCACAAATCGTTGAGATAAGGTTCTCATCCCAATTCAACTTAATTCGAAAATTGCTATTAAGTATGCCAAATTTAGTTCATATAGTATCCAGGGAATACTGCCAGCTCCCAGCCCTAATGACAGCTACATTCTAGGAGCATAATCAGTTGTAATCATCTACACTGTATTTCAGACTGTATTGTCAGGCCCCAGTTGTTAAAAAGGTGGAGAACACTATCCACCGGATAAATCACTATTCACTGGATAAAGCAATATTGGTTTCCCTAGTACTTATCCATTGGATGGTGATTTATCGGGTGGATAGTGCTATCCAGTTTTTGAACAACTGCGGCCGGGCCCCAGTTGTTTGAAAAGTAAATAGTGCTATCCACTGGATAAGTTACTATCCACTGTTTAGCGCAATTGGTTATCGTTATATACTTATCCTCTGGATAGCGATTTATCCGGTGGATAGCACTATCCAACTTTTGAACAACTGCAGCCGGATCTTTATTGTCTCCAACACTTACTGTTCACTTAATAAAGTTGAAGGTAGATGCAGTCAGTTGATAAAGGTGGCTGCTAACAGCAAAGAGGATATATTTACATTTTTCTACTTTACTGCTTTACTCTAGCAAATCCAGTTTCAGGATGCAAAAATGGGGTCTTGAAATACAAAGTTTTAGAAATATCAAGATGACCAGATAAAGGTCAAGCTTCATAGAGTAAGAAACAAAAAAGGAAACAACAAAGGCTACTTTCACTCACAATTACTTTTGGAAATCCACTCTTGTAAGATAAGAGAGTACTCTTCTCTGACACGCAGAGGAGTGGATTGCGGAGGAGTGGACTGCTCAGATTGCGTTAAGTCTAACAGTAACAACTTCAATCTTGCTATCTTAAAGTTACAAAATCTTGCAGTGTTATTCAAGATCTTGTAACATGGTAAGTTTTCTACCTACGTGCCGAGTGATTAAAGAAGCCTGCATTCACCTTTTTAGCTACAACACCTCCTTCCAGTCCAGTCCCAGATCCAAATGGAATCAGTGGAATACAATGATCATTACAAAGTTTTGCCACTTCACTGACTTGTTCCTTGTTTTCTGGCCAAACAACAAGATCAGCTGGATGACACTTGTGATGAGATTCATCTTTTCCATGTTGTTCTCTTACAACCATGGCAGATGACACATTTTTTTCTCCAACTATTTCTTGAAATGCTTTCTTGATGCTGTCATCAACTACTGAATAGGAGGCCTGCCAGAAAAAAATAATATTTCATCTTTTTAAAAATATAATTACACAAAATAAACAAATGACAGACATTTGATTAAAAGCCTACCTTTGCTACACAGCAGCTTGTATTCTAACTACTGTACAGGTACTACTATAAGGTGCACGAGCATCTACCTTACACTTTAACCTTTGTCACCAATTAAGAAGATACATTTATGATTCAATTCACAGCTCAACTCACCCTAACTTTCATATATTATTCGGCACAGAAGCATCTTGTTGACTTACATCTAACCCCCAAATAAGGCCCATTTCAAACGTTGCGCTACTGCCGTGTCAATCACAAATGAATTTGACCGGGCAGTTGCACAGCAATAGCATGGGAGTGGTTTCAAATGTAGCATTCACTTCAGTTGCCCCAATTTCAAAATAAAGAAAACGTCACAGTCAGGCGCAGTAGAGTCAAAACATTTAAACATATACATTTTCATAATTTATGAATTGAGTTTGGCATGGCAATATCATGACGTTTAAAACCAAGCCATGCCACTGACGTGTAGCATGGCAGACCATGTCGAATTTAATTGCTGTGTCGAACTAAATTCAAGTTACCAAACTGAATGATTTCAAACGTCGCGCCACTGTCGTGCCAAATTCTATCAGTTGAGTTTAAGCACAAATTCTATCATTTATTTATTATTTTCCAAGTACTTGCTCTCCATTTATATGAAGATTCTCAGCAAGAGGTCAGCGGCCTCACTAATGGTGATAACTAATAATGAGAATAAAATAACAACAATCAAAACATGTCCAGATGGGCTCTGAAAGAGTTTATCAGGGATAGGTTGTTCCAGTCCCTAATGGTATTAGGGAAAAAAGAGTAAAAGTGATAGTTTGTTTCTGATGCCAGGACTTTATAGGAGAGTCTGTGCATATGCCTACTGGATCAGCTGGCTGGCTCGAGATATATCTGTTGGTCCATTGCGACTAAGTTACAGTGCATTTTATACAGCATTGTTAGTCTAGCTTTCTTTCTATGTAGTTCTAAAGTTTCCCAATCAAGTTGTTTCAACATTTCGGTGACACTGGCAGACCTTTGGTAACTTTGGACATAACGTGCTGCTCTACATTGCACCATTTCTACTCTATCCCTATCTTGTTTGGTATATGGGTCCCAAACAGTTGAGGTGTATTCCACAGTGGGCCAGACTAAGCTCTTGTAGCCGATTGATTTCAGGGCTGGAGAGTTAATTCTGAGATGTCTTCTCAGAAAGCCTAGAGTCTGGTTTCCTTTAGTTGCAACATTCGAGATATTTTGATCCCATCATAGATCCAATGTTATTGTTACTCCTAAATAGTTTACAGAGTCAACCACTTTCAGTATTTTACCATGAAGGGTGTATTCATGGTTAAGTGGCTCCCGTTTGCAGGACACCCACAGGAGCTGGCATTTGTTTATATTGAATTCCATGAGCCACTTGTTCTCCCAGTTTTCAAGTTCGTGTAGATCCTTCTGCAGAGAGTTTGTATCACTTTGCAACTTCACAGCTAGGTATAGCAGGGTGTCATATTCTGCAAACACATGAACTGCAAAGGACAGGTTATCTGGTAGATCAATAACGTAGAACAAGAAAAGACATGGGCCCAATAGAGAGCCTTGAGCGACACCAGATTGCACTTGAGCAATGACTGAAAACTTTCCTTTAACGACAACTTGCTGTGTTCTGTTAGCTAGGAAAGACTGTGTGCAATCCCTCGTTTTGTTCCGTAAACTGTAGAAGTCTGGCTTCTTTATCAAGTGTTGGTGGCCCACCTTATCAAAAGCTTTCAAAAAGTCCATAAACAAGACATCCGTTTGCCCCCAACCCTGCATATTACATGCAAGGTCATAAACAAATTCCAACAACTGTGTATCACAAGACCTCTTTTCTCCGAAACCATCACTGCAGATGGTACAGGAGATTGTGCCATTTGCATGTTTCATCATATTACTGACAAAAATATGCTCCACGATCTTGCAGGCAATACATGTCAGTTATATTGGCGTATAGTTTCCAGCCTCTGACCTTCTCCCTTTCTTGAAGACTGGAGTCACATAAACCTTTTTCCAGTCACTGGTACCTGGGCTGTGTCATATGATCTTCTGTAAATCAGAGTCAGTATAGGAGCTACATGTATAATGTGAGACAGTTCCCTCAATACCGTTGGTCTAATCTGATCTGGGCCAGCAGCTTTATGTACCTTCAGTTCATGTAGTAGTTTCAAGACTCCTGGTTCTGATATTAGAATATCAGGCATGCTTGGGAAGGGAGAGATAGATGGCAACAAGTCATGTGATACAGGACTTTCAATTGTAAATACAGACTGGAATTGTGTGTTAAGAATATTAGCTACTTGATCCGGTGCAGATACCTTATTTCCTGTTTCATCAATTAACAAGCTGATCACCGAAATGTCAGATCGACAGTGCTTGATGAAGGTCCAAAATCTTTTTAATCCTGGCTGTTTCTTACTCTCCTTGCCAATGGCGGTTATGATAGACTCCATATACCTCCAGTAAGCTTGCCGCATTTCTCTTGAACATCTTTCTTAAACCACTTAATCCTCTTTGTGATCTTGCTTGGATCAACAACTCCTAGGGCCCTTGCAAAGCCCTTACATTTGATTGACAACCTATTCCGTTTTTTAATCATCTTCTTAATCTTGGGTGTAATCCAAGGTAAGTTGTCTTTTGGCTTGCTGAATTTGTGTGGTATGTGCCTATCAATTCCTTTGCTAATCGAAGCTTTAAGTTTCTCCCAGAGTTCATTTGTTGTTAAGTTCTTCTTATTCTTTCTATTCTTACATTCTTTCCTGAGTCTCTTTACTGCTGCCGATTATTCGAACATGTCCAACATGAAAGCTCTTGGTACTTTGGACACTGTACACAAATGAACTTTATGTCTTTTAGTTAATTAATATTTATAAGCTACTTTATTTTCCTACCTACGTACACCAGTCCCACCCTGGGATAGCCTGAATTTCATCCAAGTGCTTTGAGTCGTTTTCTCCTCTCAGCAACATCTGAATCAACCAGTCATTAATGCCATCCAGTGACATCACTACAACCCGAAAACTGGGTAGTGATTTTGATTGGTTGATTGTCTAAACATTTGCATAATTATGTATAATTATGAGAAATTTTAGCGGGATTGTCGCTTAATATTCAGCAGATCGCATCGGTGACATGCTTGCGTGGAGTTCAAACATTTTGATAATCTTTCATCATAAAGAGCAAAATTGCCCTTATCTTAAAAACTGAATTGCTAAATTGGATTGCAAATGAAGAATCATTGCGTAGAGTAGGTAGGTTTTTCATTTAGAGCTGCTTTGTAGCTTCCGCAGTGATTTTAATTTGTTCATGCGAAGTTTCTGAGACCAATGTCATGCTGTCATTCGACCTTCTTGGTTTTACCGTCAAGTGTAATGATTCAGTTAGCTTTTCTTTCTTGTTTCCTTGTTTTCTTTATTCATTGTTAAGGACCAAATAGCTTCTTTTCAATTAAAGGAAATTGTTGTGTTTTTAATCTAAGCGTTCCGTGTGTGTATTTATTTCATTGCGTGATTGTGACCGAGTTTGAATTACAAGCAGTTCAGAGTACTGCATGCAGTTGATAGTTTGGGGAAAGTTTTAAAAACATGAATTAAAATCGAAAAGAGTAAAGCAATTCTGTCAGCTGTTCTGTGAGTATCATGTAGACATTTCCAAATGATATTTCTTGGTTTGCCACTTGAAAATCATGTTTTACTTTTTACATGAATTAAAGCAAAGGAGTAGTGACGTCACTGGACGGCATTAACGGCCGGTCAATTCAAACGTTACTGAGGGAGTAATAATGACTCAACATAACCGGCTGAAATTCAGACTAACCCTGGGAGGTTGAAATCACTGCCTAGTAATACATGAAGGTGATCTTTTATAAAGACAGTGACCTTTCAAGCTCTAACAAGGATTGTTCATCATCTTCATGCAGTCTATAATAAGCACCCAGATAAATGGTTTTGCAGCCATCTAGTTGAACACTGCACCTTAAGATTTCACAATCTGTTTCCATATCATTCTCCCCGGTGACAGCAAGATCTTTCTTATAAGCAATCAGAACACCATCGTGTGGCGACGGTGTGGGTCTGCCCCCTGTCTCTTCTTTCTATTTGGTACGAGCTGGAAAATAATATCTCAGTACAGCTATGGGCAGAAGATAACCAAGTTTCGGTACCAATAATTATGTCAGGAGCACGACGTTCGAAACAGGCATAACTTGCAACAACAACAACAACAACAAGCTTTATTTAAGCTTTATAAGCTCATTTTACTTGTTGTTACAATAAAACATAAGAGTCTACGTTGTACTTTATGTTAACCAAATAAGTAAGCAGCATTTTCACAATGCTACAGTGTAGCTATAGTAGACTGAGCAAATAAACTTGAAGCTATAAAAGCTTACCTCGGATTGCTGAGCCAAAACAGACTTCCATCGAACAAATGAACACGATGAAATGAAGAGCCTGCGATCAATCATCCGACTGACTGGACGAATAGAATATCGAACAAAAGACGCCATAACGTATTTGCCCTGTTAATGAGGATGAAGTTTGGCGAAGAGAATTGATCCTTTTTACGAAACCAGCATCCTACATTGTGCAAGCATCCGCCATCATTGTGTTGTTGGCCGTGCGTCACGGTCCAGAGTCTCGTGACGCATTTGGCAAGTCGTTCCCAGGTCCCAACAATGGTGCGCACTCTGAAACGACGACACGACACATTTCGCGCATGTCCTTGCGAAAGTGGAGAGTTTTTAAAGCTCCGCACGGCAAATGGCAAACGTCAGAATCAATCTGAATGTTTCTCAAAATAGAAAATGAGCAGATAAAAACAGCTCAGAAAATTCTTATGGATAAAAAAATTGCATGAAACTACTAATTTTACTAATGTATGTCATAGCATAGGCTCGCATAGGCTCCTATGTATCTAAAGAGTGTACCTGTAGAAATAATGAACAGTAGGGGACAAGCAAAGGGGAAACTTGGTCACGTGGTATAAATTTGCCTTTGCTGTTTGACGTAAACGTGCTGCTTAACCTCTCCGGGATCTATCCGCACATTCGTCAAGCCCGTAAAACTGAAATGTCAAAGATTGAAGTAGGACTGAATATTTGATGATCAGTTAACTGAGATGAAGAGACAATGAGAGCAATAGAAGGAGCCAGAAGGTTAGATTTCATAGTTTATGCCTAAGACAACGACAATAAACGGCTCAGGCATAAAGGATAAACCAGTAGACACCATTATTATAATCGCCATTAATATTATTATTATTATTATTATTATTATTATTATTATCATTATTATTATTATTATTATTATTATTATTAATTATCATTATTATTATTGTTGTTGTTATTATTATGAGAAGGTGGGCTGTAGAAAGGAGAGTTATTTTCTGGAGTTCATGAATGTTAATGTTGCTAAGGGATTTTGTTATTGTGTGAACAACGAAAATGTACTTGAATCTGATTGGTTCTTAACAGCCCATCTTATAGCTTAATTTTGCTATTGTAACCCCAAAACTATCCGATTTGATCTGTCCGATTACCAGAAGCTTGTAATCAGACAGGTATCGGAAAAATAGTGGACTGTGAACAGTGTACCTCAAATCCAACCAACCAAAGATTTTTTGTCAAATTCTTGTAACGTCAAAACCTTGAGTCACCCCATGCAAGGGAATCCGGATTCCCAAATCCGGGAAATTTTTGCCTGAGGAATAAGGAATTCGGGGAATTTTTCTTGTGGAATCCAGAACCCATAGCTTTGGAATCCGATGTACAGTTCAAGAGATCTGGAATCCCACTAACGACTGGAATCCTTAATCGAAGTTTTACTGACAAAAATCCGGATAACCCATGGGGTGAATTCCAGAATCCAGGACTGTCCTGGATTTATTTGGGACGGACCATTAGAAAAGTGATGGGGTGGGGAAAAGGGTGGGGAAAAACCCAAAAAAAAAATTCATGCAAGGGAAAATGCCAAGAAAAAAAATTCATGCAGAAGGAAGGTCCAATTGTGATTTTTTCAGAAAGTCTGAGTTTCAGAAATCAACAATATTACCAGGCACAATATGAATAAACAAAAATCGCTTTCTTCTCATTGGATGTGCACAAAGACCAGAAGGACATTTCAGGGAGGTGCAAAATGTATCCCACCATTCCTTATAATGTCAGTAGACATCTTCGCCCGTCAGGGCATTTTGACAGAATACAGCCAGCTACCAGACTATGTGGAACTCTCACACGAAAGGTGAGTCTTACTTTTACTAAAATGTAGCCTAAGTTCATTTAAGTTATTACAGAGCACCATAAAAATTAAATAACTTTTAACAATCAATTTAATATTTCACTTTTACTAAACAGGTACCTTCTTTTTGGATTGACATTTTGGCGTGGAGGGCACTACAGAGGGGCTGTTTTGGTGAATGGAGTATGGCATCATTATGGTGGGCTGTGGGAGAGGAATTCCAGAGGGCGGGGACTGAAAAAATGCACATGGAAGCCTTCCACTCCAAGTGGCTTCCTCCTCTCTTACTGTGTGTACATTTTCTGAAAGATTTTGCATTAAAGTGGCCTGTATCCTTTGACCTGTTGCTAGTGTAGAATAATTTATAAGCCCAAAAACATAGATAAGACCCTCAGATAATGAATCAAGATTTCACTGTTCAAAAAAAAGCAATATTTGTCTGAAAAAAAAAATTCGTGCAAAGGGGTTCACCTGAAAAAAAAATTCCTGCACAAGCAGTGATCGAAAAAAAATTCGTGCAAGCTGAAAATTCCCCACCACCCCCCCCCCCCCCCACATCACTTTTATAATGGTCCGTCCCTTATTTGATGGTTGGATTATTTATTCTAAACACTAAACAGTTAAACGTTGGCACGACCCCCTAATGAGGCGTGAGGCTATTTTACCGCCGTGGTCGAACTGCTGCCGGAATTGCTCTACTCACTTCGACAAGCTCCAACATCATTGAGTTTCGATTAGACAATTGCACGATTGACTTTTAATGAGTTGAAGAGCTTTTCGGCTTCATAAAAGAGTTAGCTTTTTGATTATTATTACTAGTGTTCGTATGATACTGGCCACGTACTGCACGTACGAGACTGAAGCACGATACCTTTGTTTCCACAGATTAGACGTTAGGGTAACATTCAACGACGTAAAAGGGCCTCTTATATAACCTTTTTGGGATTGGTCTTTCAAGCAGAACTGCAATTTAAAGCAAGAATTTCGGGCTATTCGCACTAGCTTATTGCGTGAGCACACCGGGTTTTAAACTCCATTGTGTGCACGGTTTTTATTAAGCCTCGAATTTCGCGTATACAAATTATACAACACATTAATCTTACTTTATTATTCTCATTGTTACTTCCAAAAGAACGCTTTCACAAAACATGAATGCCGCTCTTTTTTAGCGGAAAAAAGCCTTTATGAGCCAGATCATTTAAACGAGTCAATGACTTGTGCTGAGCTGTTGGTCAACAACGAGTTGTTGCCGTCTGCTAAACATTTTGACCGAACAACAAAGGTAAGCAGTTCCTCCCCTGAAAACGTAATGTGAATAGAAGAGCTACAGTCTCAGTCAAAATCAGTGTCTTCTTGCACTCCCAATATTGGTGCACAAGATTTGGCGAGTTGATTGCGATAAACACTATTGGGAAGACGAGGAGACAGGCCAGAAGTAAAACTAAACCAAAAGACAGCGTTGGGTGGAAGTGTCCCAACTATATTTTTGTATGAGTCTGTAGCTAGGAATTGCAGGACATTGGTGTCCTTTAGATGGGTGCCATGGAAAGCTTTATAATCCAGTAGGCTCCACTCCGTAAAATGACAAAAAAACGACGACATGCTACAACCAGTTGCAAAAAAACCTTAAGACACTGTGTTAAATGGCCTGCCCATGCCATGATCTTGTGTTTGTGACCCCCCTCCTCCCCTTATTAAAGTTGCCAGAAATACAAGACCATAAAGCTCAAAACTAGGTGGAACAACTTTAAATGGAGGGGAGGAGGAGGTGAGTGTTATAGCTAACAGATTTCTGACTAGCAGTGATTTGAAGTAAGACCAAGTAAGAATGCCCAGTTTTCTTTGTCGGAGTGCCTCAACATTTTTGCAATGGGTAGTAGCTTGCATGTTAGGTGCGTTGTGCCTAGTAGCCACTGGGAACCAAATGAAATGAAACACAAGAATAGCTGGAAGATGAGCAGCACTCTAAACGCCTGAACGCCTTACGGACCAGGTTGGGCTAATGTGAAATTAAACGTTGAATGTTTCGTCACATAGTTCAGTAGACCCACTATACGGGTGGTTAAGACCTATTCAGTACACCCTGCAGACCATGCGCCAATTAACCGTCGCTGGTTGCGCTTTAATTTGAACTTGTCAAAATCCATTTCAAGTTCCTGAAAAGTCTGAGTGCATAATTAATTACCTAGTATATCACTGTATATTTCGATAATCTTAAGAGAGATTATGTTGAGAGCCAGAGCTTTTGTATTAAAAGATTAGCTAAGACGAGGGATTTTAAATTTAAATTTATGATAATTATACAAGAATTTATTAACATGCACTCTTCAAACTGAATAATAATAACGGCAAATTACATCCCGTAGAGAGGAAACATACAAAAGCGCCTACGCACCATACTGGGAGGGGACGTTCGCAATCTGAAGTTCCTTTGTAAATGCTGTCATCCGGGAGCCTTTTACAGACTTGGCTTTGATTGAATAAAAAAGACCAAAACCGCTTTAGATTTTCCTTTAGCTGGTCAGACAGGGATTTCAGGTAGTCTTCATACTCAGACCTTATAAACTTCCACTGGATTGACTTTCTCAATTCTCTAAACTTAAGACCAAGGTATTCTGATGGATTAGCCTTTAATTTCTGCAACATTCTTTTCTTCTTTTTAATGTTGGGGTTTTCTTGTTAATCCAAGGAGGATCCATTCGTTTCTTGATTTTGAATGTTGGGATACGCATGTCAGCAGCAGCAAGCAGTAAATCATTAAAACTCTAACGGTGCAGATGTCAGCATCCTCAATTCCATGGTACAATTCCATGGTACATGTCTTAATAATTCGTTGAGCTCAAAGAAATCTGCCTTCTTAAAGTTGTACACACGACGTGGAACAGACTTATGGGAGCGACCGGATCAAGCTTTTATCTCAAATGCGACAGGGATGGAACAGAATCATAATGAGCAGACAGAGCCTCGATATCACTGATCAGCTAGGGAGTTTTAGTAAGGATTAAGTCGAGAATATTTCCATAATTTTTGTTTAATAATCTTATTGGATTTTAAGACTACACTGCAGAAAATGGTCATTCAACATATCGCCATAGTCGGACGCAACGGTATTACTCGTAGTAGGGGTTATACTGTGCCAATCAATGTAGGGAAAGTTAAAATCTTCAAGGAGCTAGACAGCAGGTGCGAAATCTTGTCGGCATATCCAGCGTATCTTCAATCACCTTTCCAAGCATTGGCGTAGCTTTAGAGAATACTCCAAATAATTGGGAATGACGAGGTCTGTAACACGCACCGACAAGAATACTGATGATCAGTACCCTGCATTCAATTGGCTATTTTCAAATATTGATTAGGCTAATCTTTCCAACCAGTTGACAGGTCTCGATATGGTTACCATTTAACCGTAAAACAGCCCAAAAGTTTAGTCTTCAGGCATAAAAAATGACAATTTTCAACCCTTATTTGTAAATCCAGCCACCATTTGTTGAATAGAGGGTGTCAGAATGGATATAACGACTTATAAACGCGGCATGACTGTCTAATCTCCTGACTGATGGACCCTATTTCAGCCTTTTTTACCCAAGGTCTTAGTAAAAGGCCTAATTAAAGTGATGGAAGATCTTGAACCTTTTCAAACCAACTCATTTTTTCTTCAGAATTGTTCACCGACACGGACAATTTCTTATGAGAAATTAACCGTCATTTTGCGTAGAAAAGCAAGATAAATGCTTCCATCCGTTGGTTATAGTGATCAAAACTTCAATTACGATTTAAATTAAACTAGACTCTTTCTCGTTGTAATTGGCAATTCTTTGAACACAATAAAAGAAACGTTCCCTACTGAAGAGTGCATGGAACCTGATTTTCCAGAAATGGACTATTTTACATTAAATTCTTTTGCCAGTGCAAGGAAGAAAAGCATACGTATTTCTAATGCATCTGCCATCGATGAATTAGGGCGTGGTTATCGCGGTCCATGTTTCTCCTTCGCGTTATAGTCACGAGGCAACCACGTCCTTTTACTAGGCTTTTTGGCTGTACTGCGGAGATTTATGCTGTACTTTCACAGGGTTGAATGTCAGAAATGTTCCTTTCTTTGTGTAAAATCAGAGGAAATAAACTACTCAATATTCTATTGCATTTCAAACACTTTCGATTAAGGTTAAACTTTTCAGTGAATTAAAGAGATGGCATTATTTTCAAAAATTGGTCTTTAATTTGATTCTCATGAAACTTACCACCAAGAAGAAAATGTACTTCCTTGTGAGGATAGACATCTTGAGCAGAAGAACTTTAGTAAATAATAAAAAGATAAAAGCTAAGTGCATAAAAGACGTATTAAAAGAAGTGATACGAATAACGGAAAACAAACGCTTTTATGTTGCATAATCTTTAAATCGATTCAAAGCAGTTTATATAAAAAGTGTAAGTTTGTTGTTGCTGACACATGCGGCGACGTCGACCGACTAACTTAACTGGTTACTAATTAAATAAACTACGTAAGAACTCATAAGTCCGTATACGCTGTTATACCAAGACTAGCCTGGGGCCAGGTTCTGCATTGGGGGAAAAAGAAGAAAAAACATCGGCGGGCGAAGCGAGCCGAGCGACCCTATTTTTTGCCTTTTTCCCTCACTACTAAGTCTGGTCCCAGGCTATACTAAGACTTGTACTCTTTTATCTCTTACTGATGGGTTTTCTGCGATTCAAAAATTAAATTTGCTAAATTTTCATTTATTTGTGGTTTTAAAAAGGTATTCGGTCTTTTCAAAAGATTAGGAAGCTGTGCTTGTGTTCTAAACAAAAGTTAACAAATTGAGGAATATTCATTGCCAGCAAGAAAAAACTGCCATTTATAATTTGTACATCAGTGAATAAGAAGATCAAATATCAAGTTTAAATAGCAGCTATCTTACGTACAAAATAACAAAAAAAAAACATTCCTCCTGAGTATATTAATTTCTTGACATTTTTTTGCCATGAAAGAAGGAAGGGCTGTCTATATCAATACATCGGAGGCTGCTTTGACGTGAAGATTTGCATTTTATTGTTCTTAAATGTTAAAGCTTTCACTGCAAAATCAATAAAAACATGATTGTCAATTAACACCTGCAATTTGTGAAAAACTAATTCCTACTACCAAAAGCACTTAAGATACCTGGTTTTCTTCCAAATGATTATTTCTTTAGCTCCGAGTACAAGAGATAATTAATGGCTCATTGGCAACGCCCTAGAAAGTAAACAAAGCATGCAATATTTTTCATTAGAGCTATCCGTCAAGTGTTTTCGTTTCGAAGACAACTTACCCAGGAAAATAATTTTCCAAGTAATTATCAAAAGTGACTGGCAACAAAAATTACAGTTGGAAAAATGTCACTAAGCTGACGGAAACCAAGATCATAAATCTCAGCATGGTAGACTTGACTTGAAAACTCCTTGGAAATAAGTGTACATTCCAACTTTTTTGTAATCATGTCAGTTGCGCTTGTCAAAAACGCTGACTCTAATACTCCTTTCATGACATAAAAATTCATATAATAAAATAAGACTTGACACAGCCTCAAAAGTAACTGGTTACTCCGCGGGAGGGTTAACTAGCTCATTTTTTTAAAAATTTGATTTGTATTCATGTTACTGGTCAAATTTAATTTCAGGTTAAATTTTATTTAACCTAGTTCGATTCTCAATTTCCTTTACCCTCTAGCCCTGGGAGACAAAGAAAACTGGTGATCAACGGCTAGGTTAAGAAATTTTCATCTTTGCATCATGCGCTGAGGTTATCTCAATTAAATTCGTATTATCATTAGTAGAAAGTTAATGAAAAATTTACACTGGCAATCATCACACGGCCTAATTTTTTATATATTTTTATGAAGAATTTTGTCCATTGTTGGTAATTTATTTTTCCCCGCAGAACGACAGACAGCTTTGATAAGTACTGAAGGTTCTATTCAACCAAACGCTTATTTTGCTTCCCCCAGGCTAGAGATGTAGATTAAAAAGGCAATATTCGAAAAAACATAAATCACAAACTGAATAATACCAAATACTAAGTAATAAGGGAAACAAATGGAAAAATGAAATATTAGCGTGGTTTGGTTTCCATGGTTGTTTAAACAGTTCTTAAAGAAAATTTGATCATCTATTGAAACTCGATCACTCTTCTTCCGTATATAAAGGCGAGTATTAGGCCCAAATTATTACATATCAGATACTTTTGTGGAAGCTATTGCTAAGGTTTTTCGCTACCTCTGACTCTTTAAGGTTAGTCTATTCTTAGTAACTTTCCATGCGCCATACTTTTAGTTAGGGTAAGGGCAATAATTATTATAGGCCACTTTTGTTTCCGCAAGTGCAGATTTTGAAACTTAGCTATAAAGTTTGAGTAGCGTACCACCAAAGCTATTCATGTCGCTACCCAGTGTTTAAGATATGAAAACTTAATGCGTCATGACCCTAATTCATTTCGTTCCGTATACAGAATTCATTAACTTTTTCAAAGTCACATCGTGGAATGATAATTTTTTTGGAGGAATTTTTTGGAAAACTAAATTTGTAGACCTTTCATCGCTAACCTTCACGCTCTAAAGCTTTCCCTGCTCCGGTCCAGTCCAAAAAGACGCTCTATTCAACACGCTAAAAAGGAACATTGTATATCCTGTCTGAGACTCAAGACGTTGAAAACCACATAATCTGTTCAGCGCGCGGACTGGTTTGACACCCAATCACGAAAAAGTTGAATAACTTCAAAACCAATTAAGCTACGACCACCAAAGTAGGCGACTTTTCCTAAAAATTATCTGCAAGGGAAAATTTTAATTTTGACGTACACGTCAATATTGTCGTTACCATGGTAACCGAATTTTGACATCCATGTTTTCAAAATTTATAGTTTTTTATAGAAAAAAAGTAGGTAGGTTTATTTCTATTTCCACTAATATAGAGTGCTTTCTTGAGGTCAAATTGCAACTCCGATGGTAATTCACCAAGAGTGAGATATTGCGCATTAGCGAAAAGTTCAAAAACAACAACAACAATAACAACAATACCTTTTATTCGCTTTGTACTTAGTTAATTATATACACACATGAAAGAGAAAAAATATATATATATATATATATTTATTTGTACTTAGTAAGGCCTGGAGCTGAAATAATCCTAAGATTTTCTAGCCAGTTCTCCAGAATTTAAAGTTTTAGAGAATTGAGATAGAATTTATTTCTAAAGAAGCGGTTTATGACTTTCATTGCTTCTTTTTTTCATGCGATTCGGGTTCTTCAACAATACTTTCATAGTAACTACGAAAACGAAGCCAGGCTAAATTTAGTGTAACATAATAATTCAATTTCTCCTTTGTAAAATTTTAATTAAAATAAGAGAAAGCTGCAGAAACTGATTTAAAATCCACTTGGTGATCATTGAACTGGTAAGTCTTACTGAGAAGAGTAGTTCTGTTCGTACAGTGTTGTATTCTTAGACCGCAACAGCATGGTGGCTCCTGAGTTTAGAAGTCATGTCTTGATTGAATGAGCATTTTCATTACTAATTTCTCAGGTTTGATTTGCCACATTGACATTTCTTTAGCGCTGGACAAAAGGCCAGGATTAATGGCCGGTTCTCAGACAAATTTTCCTACCCAAAAAATCCTAGAATTGAAAATTTCAAACCCAAAAAACTCCTTTGATCATCCCGATCAATTGAAATCCCCTGGGGTGGAGTGACTGATGAGACCGTTAGTAGGTTATTAGAGTTATTAGTACAAGTTATCCAAAAGGAAAAATTTAAGCCACAATGTAAAATTAAGACAGAAACTCGAAGTCCATCATCTTCAAAAATATTCTATCAAAAGTCTTGATTAAACGTCTTGTGGTCTTATTAAGGGTTTAGTAAACCTTTTTTAGTGGGGTAGTCTCATTTCTTTCAATGAAGTTCAAATTTTGTTACGCAAAATATACTGCGTGTTAAATTCGGAGACGGAAAATAATTACGGCCAAATCTCTTTGAACATAAATATTTCGCAAACATTTCACAGCGCATAATCAATCTTTTCTTTTTTTTGAAAAATAGAGTTCAGAAGATTTCAAAAGAGACCAGAACTAAGTCTGTAGCTAGAATATCGGCTGAGTTATGATTCTTCGAGCACATGAAGTCCGAGTATAAGTCGAGTGAGTTTTACGCAAAATTGCAGGCCGCAAGTTAACACGAAAACATACGAAGTCGATTATCTTCAAAAATATTCTATCTAAAGTTCTGATTAAACGTTTTCAAGCCTTTTAAAGGCTCTAGTAAACCATTTCTATTGTCAACTTGCTCGCTTCATTCCTTAATGAAGTTCAAATTATGTTCTGGAATATATACTGCTTGCTTAAGATGTTTCGATAGAGTTTTTCAGAGGCCATACCGATATTTTTCAACCGCTTTAAAAGTGATTTTATCCATGTCTGATCGCTATAAAATGTTCACCAATGATAGACTGTAGATTGAAATTTGTGAAAAAGTAGGTTTTAGTAAAATCGATACTACCATGACAACAATAAACAAAAACTTTGAAACTGATAAATGCCTAATTTTACGCGATCTAGACGGGCTACTGAAAATCCAACACTTGGAACTTAAACAGGAACTTAAAGTTTGGTGTTTAGCAAATAACCTCCGCAAGAAGTAAAAAATTCTGTAAGTTTGAATTCGACTAAAACGAAAATATATTACAAACCTTAAATTTTCAATAGCCGTGATAGATTATTTAATAAAAACGTTATAAATGACTCCAATTATTCTTAAGTAGTGTCAGAATGCAAAATCATACCCCCACCGTTTTAAAGGGGGGGGGGGGGGGGGGTGGATGGAACCCCTCCCCGGAGTTTTTGATATGTTGCAGTATTTTGAAACGATTTCACCTTTAGTGGAAAGCATTTGATCTTCTTAACAAGATGAAGTATATTTTATGGGTGGTGGCGCTGCTGGAGGCCTGTGATGTCACCAACAATGTTCGCCACCTTGGATTTTACCAAGAATTAGAAATCAGGTTAAAACCGCGATAAATGGTAATTTTTTGAGCTTTACATGAAAAATAACACATAAATAAACCCTTTGCATGATTTTAGCCACAATATTTACTTTTATTGTTGAAGGAAGTTGAAAAAGACATGTATTTTCACCGAAAATTGGCTTGACCACCTGCTACTTATGACGTCATATCTCGTAACCATAGCAACTGACCATCACTAAGCTTGTCTCAAATCTGTCTGAGGGATGAACGAACAGCTACTGAAAACGTCAGGAGCTGATGTTTTATCCTTTAGGAAAACCTTATGGGCGCGGTCAAAAATCCGCGCTACGACATTCACTGTTTTGACGTTGATTTTTCCAAGTTTATACTACTACATGAGAAATTTCCGCAATTTGATTGACTTAGAACAGTGGTATTTTAGCTTAATTAGAAATACCTACATGTGAAAATTACAAACCTTTTGTGGGTAGCACTATAAACAAATAATAGCATGATTTTTCCGTGATATTTGGCATAAATGCCATTTGTGATATTTCAAAATTGTCTCAAATTTCACTAGCCTAACGGCTCGTGAAATTACGTATAACAATTTCGAAATATCACTCGTGGTATTTACGCCAAATATCACTACAAATCATGCTATTACCTATACTAACTCGGACAATACATATATCCATGACTAGTGCATTTCAGCTTGAGTATTGTCAATATTTTACATTCAAAAGATGCGATAAATTCAAACTTAAATGTACTAGTCATGGAGGTATGTATAGTACGCATTATTTTGGAAAAATTAGCATAACGTCAAAACAGTGAATGTTGTAGCGCGGATTTTTGACCGGTTCGTAGGATAGGTTTGTCTTGAAATTTCAAGGTATTGCAGTGAATCAATCTTAATGAAAGTTTCAGACATTATTATAATTATACATTATGAATATTATGTGACGAGATTTTGAAAAAATTCGTTCGAGTCGTTTCAGAGATATACAAAAAAGCCCTGAAAGTCCGAATTTTGAATGAAGTTGAATTTAGACATGTGGTGAGAAAACGGGTTAGTTTTTAAGATCGCAGGAACGAAAATACACCAAAATTTCCTGGCATCAAGATATGATATTAAGCAGCATTCTTACGCTACTTAAGAATAATTTGAGTCATTTATTACGTTTTTATTAAATAATCTATCACGGCTATTGAAAATTTAAGGTTTGAAATATATTTTCGTTTTAGTCGAATTCAAACATACAGAATTTTTTTAATTTACGGAAACTTTTACCGGACTTTAAGTTCCAAGTGTTGGATTTTCAGTAGCTGATCTAGATCGCGCAAAATTAGGCGTTTATCAATTTCAAAGTTTTTTGTTTATTGTTGTCATAGCAATATCGATTTCACTTAAAACTACATTTTCAAACAACTTTCGATCCATAGCCAATTACTGGTGAAAATTCTATAGTGATCAGACAAGGAAAAAACCACTTTTAAGGCGATTGAAAAATATCGGTATGCCCTCTGAAAAACTGTATCGAAACACCTTAAAACGGACACCGACAATAATTACTGCAAAAAATATACTGTCTCTTTGAACAGTAATAAATCGTGAACGTTTCACAGCTGATAGGCAATCTTTCTTTCCGAAGACTACATTTTATAAGCTTTCAAAGGTAAATCTGTAGCTGGAATATTGCCTCAGTTCTGCTTTTTCGCGCACATTTATTGGGAGTATTAATTATATTGAGTATATTGAATATTGTATCAATTGAATTTTACACAAAGTTGCACAGCCGCAAGTTAAGACAGAAACACGAAGTCTGCTATCTTCAAAAATATTCTATCTAAAGTGCTGATGAAAAGTTTTCTGGTCAATGGGTAAAAAAAAAGCCTTTTCTATGGTCAGGTAGCTTCATTTATTTCAATGAATTTCTGGGCCATTTGCACGAAGACGTCTTTTAGCTACTAAGACCAGAATTCATTTCGTTTTTTCTTTCATATTTAAAGTTGGTAGTCCCAGTGAGGTTTAACCCTTTAAGTCCCAATAGTGACCAACATCAATTATCTCCTAACAATATCCATATATAGTCAAGAGATTAGGTTATGAGAAGTGATAAAATGATCACCCAAGAGAAAATGCCTTGATCTATTATCAAATTCTCTCAACTAATTCTTTAAAGAAATGTACAGAGATCGGTCAGGAGAATTTGTATGTGGATACTGGGGCTTAAAGAGTTAATTAACAAAAGCCTTAATTTGCACAAGAAAGAAATACCCTGAAGCATTCTGGTCGTAGTAGTAAAATGACGCCATCATGCGAATGGCCTAACTGCGTGTTTAAAACCAGACACCAAAAACTACGATAATACTGTGAAACTGTGAAAGGTTTGAACCCAGGAGTCATTTCAAAAGTAGGTTGAGTTTGATCGTCCGGGTGAACGTAGTCCTGAATAGGACTGTTGTTGTTGACAGTGACTGACTTTTCGACAACCTGTGCGATAGTCATCTTCAGAGTCAAAGTGAGTTGCATCACGTCAGTTGATGGTACTATACTCTGGTTATTGATCTGATTGGTCAATTACGTCGCGATGTTATTGGTCGTCTGTCAGTTAAGCCGTGATGTTATTGGCTATGAAGACCCATAATCAGTAATTGCTGGGTGCGTTTCGATCCGTCTATTGTCACAGTTAAACAGTTGTCTATTGTTGGTCAGATTGTCAGTTCTCCAGTCGTTCTCTCGTAGTTAGTTTTGCTTGATCTCGTCAATAAGTCGTTTCTACGGCGCTGGTAACTGTTGGCTACGATTCAGTGGCGTTTGTTCTAAGTTAGTAAACCAGCTTTCTAAAGTAAGACGTTGATAGTAGCCTGAAGAATAGGTCATACATGTCGCAGAGTCCTAGTCAATGTGATGTTTCGTCTGTAAATGGTGCTCAGCAAAGTGATTGTTTTCGTCACCATTCCTCGTCGCTCTTTTGTGTTCGGTCAGTCACGTGCTAAGGTTTCTGCCGGTTTCACCAACTGTAAGAAGCCTGGCAGTCGCAGCATTTGATCTTGTATAATGCTCCCTGTCTGTCCTCCGGTTTGTCTTTGTCCTTGACATTAGTAAGAAGTCGCCGTAAAGTAGTTATTGGTTTGTGTGTAACACGTATATTGTAAGGTTGTAATATACCTGCAATAGTTTCAGGGGTGCCTCTGATGTACGGTATAGTCGCTGTCGTAACAGGGTCAGAGTTGGTTACGCGTTGATAAGCTACGATAATAACACGAACTTTATTCGAGCAAACGATTTCTAGAAATATAATTCTTGCCATTTGTTAAGCAATACTCGTTCCGGAGAATAGTTATTCGACAAAACGCTTAAGGGCATATCACTTTTTGCATAATAAACAGCAGTCAATTACGACGTATAGCCAATAACAATGTTCATCGAGCTGTCTACATGTGAATTATTAGTAAAATCGTATAAAAGTGAATACCCACGCGTGTATCGTCCTCTTGAAGGTAGTTTTTGCCTTTCGAGAGTGCCATTCGTGGTATATTTGCGACGCTATTTCTTCTTCGCTTCGTTTGTTATCTTTGGTAAGTATCTTTCTAAACAGTACTGCTCTTATGTTGACAGGCTCGCGTTGGACAGATTCCATCACTTTCAAACAAGACAGACCTCCCTCGTTCTATTTCCTTAAGGTAAGAGTTTACAAAATTAAATTTGCGCTATAAACTTAAATCTAATAGCTTTTCAAGTCGTTCTATGCGCGCTCTTTAAATATTCGCAACAGGTCGAGTCATTTCTTTGTGTCCTTCAAGGTTCTATGTGCGCGCTCAAAAATATTTCAACCGTCGTATTTCCGTTGCGACTTTGAAGCTTTATTACATCCACTTTGAAATCACTGACGATCCGTGCAATCTGATTGGCTCTCAGCAGTGTGATTTATTCCCAAATCGCACCATTTTTTGCTCTAAATCGCATCTGTTCCAAATCGCATCATTCATGTTCTAAATCGTATCATTTCTGTTTTAAATCGCACCATTTTTTTCTATATCGGAACATTTCTGTTTCGAATACAAAATGAGATGTAAAAGCCTTTTTTAATTCTGCGATTTCAAAATGGCTGCAATAAAGTGGAATTGAACTTCGTGTCGTGCTATTTTGGTCTGAAATTTCAAATCGAGCATTTTGAAATCGCGGGTATGATTTCAGACTAAATTACACTCCACTCAGTTCAATTACCATTATAAATCATCCGAAATTCTTTGACGGCGCACCAAAAGAATTTTCATTTTTCTCATTTAAATGACAAAAGACAGACAAACATGACATTTTAATGACTAAACAACTGACTAAAGTGAGGTGGTATTTCAATCAACTTTGTTTACCTGAGCAAAGTTTGGAAGTTGCTTTTTTGGCAATTTTTTTTGGCTGAGGTCACACTTGAGAGTTTAGTGTAGTAAAAAGCCTTAACTCTGGTCAAAAAGGTAGGCAAAGTTTACTATGGTAAATCGGACTTGTTTAGTTTAACCTTTCTGCAGTGCTTTTCGTGATTCAATTAACTCAATCAAACGTTAAGTTGGTGACAGATGATACAGACATTCCTTTGTCGTGTGCATGATTGCCGATTGTATATTCTCTCATGGAATCTGAGTGGGTGATTGTGACGATTGTGGCTCTGTTCCTTTTGATTTTAGCCATTCTGAGAGCTCAGCAGTTTCGATTTTTCTGAATGGTTCAACCGAGATTGGAAAATGAGCTGTCGCGCTTGGCCCCACGTATGGATAATTGGCAGACGGGGAAGCGTTCTCTCGACCAAAAATGTACGGTCCACCAGAGACTGGGCGATCGTCTAGATAACCGCCAGGGGGAATAATAAAACTACGAGATGGTGGAGCTCTGAAATGAAAAAAAAAAAAAAAAAAAAAGAAAAGAAAGGAAAGAAGGTTTGAAATGTGCCGTCAACATCACAGGTGGCCCAAGCTCACTACAGGAACGCGGACGTGATTCTTGCTTGCAAGCGATGTTGTGTTACAAACGGTTATTTAGAAAGGCTTGTATGGGATGTAAACGGTTTTTGTTAAAAGAGGGAAAAGATTATGTTTTTAAATAAACTCGACTTACCTTATAACATTGTTGTATTCTTTGTTGTTTGCCCGCGTGTCAGGCCGTTTTGAAGCGTTTTCGGCCTGAGTTAGCGCTATTTTGCTATTTTGGGGTCAAAATAGCGCTAACTCGCCAAAATCGCTTCAAAACGACCTGAGAAGCTTCAGGCAAACAACAGAGAATACAACAAGGAAATAAGGTAAGTCGATTTTATTTAAAAACATAACATTTTTTCTCTCTTTTAAGAAAAACCGGTTACATAGGCCTTATCACGGTTTTGACGAGTAGGCAACCGCGTGAGAAATAACAGTGTTTGTATGAGAATCTAATGTCCAAAAATTTCCGTAAAACGGCTGTTCTGAAAAAAATATGAATTGTAAACTAAATTTTCACTCCTAACGATTCTTCTGAAAAAATTTGAGGTCGTTATGTATCGGTCAAATCGAAGCTTCAACATGCCCCCCCCCCGGGCAACCACCCGGGCATTTGACTTTTTTGAAAATTATTGTTCAAATTCCCCCCTACCCGGGCCAAAATGCCCTTCAAATGCCCCACACTAGGGTCCATTCAAATGCCCCCACCCCGGGGACATTTCACAGGCACAAAAATGACAGAAGGACAGCGGAAACGCCTTCAGTTGTCGAACAAAATCTTTATAAATATAACAAAAACTGAGCAACACTGTTAGCGTATTTTAATACCACGAACAAAAGTCTCGTGCAAAGCGGCGGAAATCGCTGCTATAAGGTACATACAAAGCGTTCTATAAAAAAAGATCCCACCCATTGAGATTACTACATCATGACCATTTCACTGACATGCAACATCGCTCACCTTATTAATCAACATACTTGCAGTAGGTCAAAGTAGTTGACCGTTTTATTTTATTTTGTGTTGTTGTATTGAATCGCCGGTATTGGTATTGTATTTCATTGTAACCACAACAATAAAATACATTCATGCATTCAAAGCCTGAATCCAATATTAAAAATTTTAAAATTTAAATTCTTCAAATACGGCACAAAGCTTGTTTAAGCCCTTTCCTCGTAACCAATTGGCCACAAAGGCACAATCTTTTCCACGAAAACCCTCTGACACCGCGTCCGCCATGATAGCTCGCCACGCCAAAGATTTTACATGAAATCGAGGGTGCAGTTCAAATTCCCCACCCCTAAAGCATGGGGATCAAGTTCCCCATCCCCTGGAAGACTCTGGTAATCAAATTCCCCCCCTCCCCGGGACGGCAAAAGTGTCAAATGCCCGGGGTATGCCCGGGGGGGCATGTTGAAGCTTCGATTTGACCGATACATTAGATTCTCACTGTAATTTCTCACGCGGTTGCCTACTCGTCAAGATGGCGTCGAAAACCGTGACAAGATCTATTCCCCATACAAACCTTTGTAAATAACCGTTTGTAACACAACACCGCTTCCAAGCAAGAGTCACGTCCGCGTTCCTGTGGTGAGCTTGGGCCGCCTGTGTCAACATGTACAAGTCACTCGGTAACGTCAAAACATAACTTAGAGTAAAAAAATCAGCGGTACTTATATGACTGTGTGTTTGCTATTCAGAAAGATAGTAAATTATGGTATGCTGATTAAAAAATTTTCCTTGGTAAATGAATATTTGTCTCACATGTCTGTTCTTTGGTAAGTAGTTCCCTACAAATCCGCAGAAAGCATGTGCGTAGAGCTGGCGAAATCAAAGAGTTGCATATCAAGAATACTGACAAGTTGTTAGCTAAAAAAACAAAGTTTGGATAAATTTCTGACTAACGAACTGCGATTCAGGTCGTATAGTAAACTTAGCTTTTATCCTGCCGCCGTTACCAGCGCGACAGACTAGACGGACGTTTACCATAGTACTGTGAGAAAAGCCGGTCACATTTAAAAAGACTGAAACTATGGTAAAGTTTACCTTCTTATAGTAAAAAAAGCCCAAGTGTGACCTCAGCCAATATTTGCCATTCTGACCAAAAATATGGAAAAATTGATATTTGACCAACTTTGCTACAAGAGGAACTAGTGTGGATAACTACTATATATTTTGACCATATTTGCCATCCTGAGCTAAATTGAGAATAAAGTGGTATTTGGCCAAATTTGCTACCCTGAGCAAAACAGCGGAAAACGACTACTTTGATCATATTTGCCATCCTGAGCAGACTTGAGGATAAAGTGGTATTTGGCCAAATTTGCTACACCGGGTTAAACACAAATAAAATAATGAGTTTTTGCTCAGATTTACTATCCTGGGAAAACGTTTTGAAAAATGATTTTTGGTCACATTTACTACATTGAGCAGAAATGTGGAAAATTGCTACTACGATCGAATTTGCTATAGAGAGCAAAAGCATTACCCAAAAATTCGCTTTCGATGGAATTGCCCATTTGAGCAAAAACCTTACAAATGTCAGTTTCAAAATCAAGTTTGTAAATGCCTTGAAAAAGTAAAAGCTTTCCTTGTTTTTACACACCGGGCAAATTTGAGGCAAATGCGGCGTTTACCACCTTTGCCATCGATGCAAAATTATCATGGCAAATTTGATCCTACGTCATCTAGCAAAATTGAGCAAATTGAGCAAATGTGGCATTTGCCGATGGTTTGCTCCAAATTTGCTATACAGGTAAGTCCGTTTTTTCGTCCAGCGTTACACTCTAAAGTTAGTTAGCTTTAGTTCTCTGTTCCATCATACGGACTTTTTTTTTCTCAGAAACCAGAACAGCATCCTATATTCCATTAATTCGTCCAGCAGATGGTTTTCTATCTCTTTATAAGTCACCTGTAGTTGGGATCGTGTACGTATCGTGTAACACAACTTCTGACTTAAGCAAGCGTGAAATTTTCTTTTCTCTTAACAGCAAAACCAGTCACCAAAAAGAAAAACAACGTGCCATTGCTATTTAAACTGCAATTAATATACTCTAATACATTCTGAAAAAGGAAAAGTCAAAGGCTACAATTTAAGAACAATACAAGCCAAACATTTTCAGCCCAAAATCGGCAGAAAACTAAGAATAAGTATATTCAGCCTGGGCCGGAAAAACAACGTTCTTATAAAAAGAAAAGAGAACCCATAACTAATAAATACGGTTTTTATTATGTTGTTTTTAGTATCTATAATCCGAAAGAGGTTTAATGCAACAATGGAGAAGAAAGTGGCCCTGGTGTTTCTTCTAATGTATTGCTGTGTTGTGCTCAACGCTCAACCGGACAAGGTTTGTGGTCGCTATGGAGATGGGGGAGAATGCGATCGGTGGGGAAAAAGGGAAAATCCTGGAGAACGATCTACAAACATTAAAGATCTGCTTGATCGCAAAGTCAGGACGAGTAAAAACAGGGCAGTTAGGGAATTTCTAAAACGCAAGAGGAGATTGTATAAAACATTGTATTAAAAAGTCAGTTGTATTTGATGCCTGACTGAAAACGAAATATTAAGATCCAAGAATCTTTACTGAGAGCTTGCTTGAAAACCGAAACCACAGCAAAATCGGCATAAACCGACATGTAGACAAAATCCAGTGAATTGTACAATCTGAAAGAAACGGTCATTATTAAAATTTACAAAAGGCAATC